>NC_056711.1:24035417-24236722 GCF_018831695.1 Puntigrus tetrazona | reverse complement strand
GTGCTTTTTGAGTCAAATGACTTTTGTGTCCAAAACTGTAAACACACTGAAAAGGCTCATTCTGACTCTGAAACTTCATGAAAGCTTTCTCGCTGGAGAAACAGCTTCCTTAAAGCACTTCTAGACTTGTTTTGAGTTCATTTGCTCAAAATTGCTTAAAACAGCATTTTGCACATAAAAAGTCAAGAACTGGAGCAAATTGTGCTTTTTGAGCTCTAAAATGACTTTTGTGTCCTAAACTAGAAACACACTGAAAAGGCTCATTCTGACTTAAAACTGCATGAAAAAGCTTTCTCTCGCTGAGAAACAGCCTTTAAAGCACTTCTAGGCATGTTTTGAGTTCATTTGCTCAAATGCATTCTAAAACAGCATTTCTGCTCAAGAAAACTCAAGAACTAAGCAAATTCTGTCCAAAATTGTAAACACACTGAAAAGGCTCATTCTGACTTGAAACTTCATGAAAACGCTTTCTCTCGCTGAGAAACAGCCTTTAAAGCACTTCTAGACTTGTTTTGAGTTCATTTGCTAAGAAGCACTAAAACAGCATTTCTGCTCATGAAAACTCAAGAACTAAGCAAATTGTGCTTTTGAGCTCTAAAATGACTTTTTGTGTCCAAAACTGTAAACACACTGAAAAGGCTCATTCTGACTTGAAACTGCGGAAAAAGCTTTCTCTCGCTGAGAAACAGCCTTTAAAGCACTTCTAGACTTGTTTTGAGTTCATTTGCTCAAATGCACTAAAACATCATTTCTGCTCATAAAAAGTCAAGAACTAAGCAAATTGTGCTTTTGAGCTCTAAAATGACTTTTTGTGTCCAAAACTGTAAACACACTGAAAAGGCTCATTCTGACTTGAAACTGCATGAAAAAGCTTTCTCTCGCTGAGAAACAGCCTTTAAAGCACTTCTAGGCATGTTTTGAGTTCATTTGCTAAGAAGCACTAAAACAGCATTTCTGCTCATGAAAACTCAAGAACTAAGCAAATTGTGCTTTTGAGCTCTAAAATGACTTTTGTGTCCAAAACTGTAAACACACTGAAAAGGCTCATTCTGACTTGAAACTGCATGAAAAAGCTTTCTCTCGCTGAGAAACAGCCTTTAAAGCACTTCTAGACTTGTTTTTGAGTTCATTTGCTCAAATGCACTAAAACATCATTTCTGCTCATAAAAGTCAAGAACTAAGCAAATTGTGCTTTTTGAGCTCTAAAATGACTTTTGTGTCCAAAACTAGAAACACACTGAAAAGGCTCATTCTGACTTGAAACTGCATGAAAAAGCTTTCTCTCGCTGAGAAACAGCCTTTAAAGCACTTCTAGGCATGTTTTGAGTTCATTTGCTAAGAAGCACTAAAACAGCATTTCTGCTCATGAAAACTCAAGATCTAAGCAAATTGTGCTTTTTGAGCTCTAAAATGACTTTTTGTGTCCAAAAGTAGAAACACACTGAAAAGGCTCATTCTGACTTGAAACTTCATGAAAAAGCTTTCTCTCGCTGAGAAACAGCCTTTAAAGCACTTCTAGACTTGTTTTGAGTTCATATGCTCAAATGCACTAAAACAGCATTTCTGCTCATAAAAAGTCAAGAACTGAGCAAATTGTGCTTTTTGAGCTCTAAAATGACTTTTTGTGTCCAAAAGTAGAAACACACTGAAAAGGCTCATTCTGACTTGAAACTGCATGAAAAGCTTTCTCTCGCTGAGAAACAGCCTTTAAAGCACTTCTAGGCATGTTTTAGACTCATTTGCTAAGAAGCACTAAAACAGCATTTCTGCTCAAAAAACTCAAGAACTAAGCAAATTGTGCTTTTGAGCTCTAAAATGACTTTTTGTGTCCAAAACTGAAACACACACTACAAAAGGCTCATTCAGGCTTGAAACTGCATGAAAAAAAGCTTTCTCATCGCTGAGAAACAGCCTTCAAAACACTTTACTATGCATGAGTTTGAGTTAATTTGCTCAATCCTGCTAAACAGCATTTCTGCTCATAGAAAGCTCCAAGAACTACTTTGTTGACAAATTATTGCTTTTGGGCTCTAAATAAACTTTTTGTGTCCAAAAGTAGAGGAACCACACTACAAAGAGCTCATTCTGTACCAAGCTTCATCAAAAAGCTTTCTCTTCACTGTAACAATATGCTGTAAACACTTCTATGCTTGTTTTGAGTTCATTTCACTCAAATCACACTAAAAAGCAAGCATTTCTGCTCATGAGAAAGTCGAAACTAAACAAAATTATGCTTTATACAGATCTAAAATGACCTTTTGTATCCAAAACTAGAAACACACTGAAAGAAATCATTCTAAAACTGAGTAACTGCTAAGAAAAAACTTTCTCTCAGCTGAGGAAATGTAACACAAAACTTGCTTCTGAGCATGTGTCAGTGAACATTTGCTCAAATGCACTAAAAACATAGCATTTCACCTCCACTTGAAACTCAAGAACTAAGCAGGTTGTGATAACTTGAGCTCTAAAAATGACTTTTACTGTGTCCAAAACTGTAGAGCTACACTGAAAAGACTCATTCTGACTTGAAACTGCGCCAAAAAACTCTTCTCTAAGCACAGAAACAGCCTTTAAAGCACTTCTGTCTGCATCTTTGAGTTCATTCAACTCAATTGCACACTTTAGAAACAGCATTTCTACTCACAAAAGTCAAAGACTAACAAATTGTGCTTTTGAGCTCTAAAATAACTTTCTGTATCAAAACTAGAAATACCACTAGAAAGGCTCCTTCCTGACTTTGACACTTCATGAAAAAGCTTTCTCTCGCTGAGAAACTGCTTCTTTAAAGCATTATTCTAAGGCATATTTTGCGTTCTGGGCTGCCCAAATGCACTAAAGACCAGCATTTCTGCTCACTTGAAAACTCGAGAACCAAGCAAGTTAACACCTTTCAAGATCGGAAAATGACTTTTTGTGTCCAAAACTAGAAACACACTGAAAAGAGCTCGTTCTGACTTGAAACTACACGCCAAACTTTCTCTGCATTGAAGCAACCTTCAGCTTACTTCTAAACATATTTCAGAGGTTGATTTAACCAATGCACTAAAAACAACGATTTCTGCTCGTATAAAAACTCAAAGAACCTTCAGCAAATTGTGCTTTGAGTCGGAAAATGACTTTTTATGTTCAATACAAACTTGCACACACTGAGAAAGGCTCATTCTGACAAACATAAGGAAAAAGCTTTCTCGTGGCTCATGTTCAAGCACCTAGGCATGTTTTGTTCATTTGCTAAGAAGCACTAAGAGCAGCATTTCTGCTCATAGAAAGCACTCAAGAACTAAACAATTATTGCTTTTAGGCCTCTAAAATGACTTTTGTATCCAAAGACTGTAAACACCACTCAGAAAAGGCTCGTTCTGATGAAACTTCCTTGGAAAGAAGCTTTCTCTCGCTGAGAGAAACAGCCTTTAAAAAGCACTTCCTAGAGCATGTTTGAGTTCATTTTATCAATTACACCTAAAACAGCATTTCTGCTCATAAAAGTCAGAACAATAAAGCCATATTTTTGGGCTCTGGAAATGACTTTTTGTGTCCAAAAATTGTAAACACACTGAAAAGGCTCATTCTGACTTGAAACTTCATGAAAAGCTTTCTCTCGCTGAGAAACAGCCTTTAAAGCACTTCTAGACTTGTTTTGAGTTCATTTGCTAAGAAGCACTAAAACAGCATTTCTGCTCATGAAAACTCAAGAACTAAGCAAATTGTGCTTTTGAGCTCTAAAATGACTTTTTGTGTCCAAAACTGTAAACACACTGAAAAGGCTCATTCTGACTTGAAACTGCATGAAAAAGCTTTCTCTCGCTGAGAAACAGCCTTTAAAAGCACTTCTAGACTTGTTTTGAGTTCATTTGCTCAAATGCACTAAAACATCATTTCTGCTCATAAAAGTCAAGAACTAAGCAAATTGTGCTTTTTGAGCTCTAAAATGACTTTTGTGTCCAAAACTGTAAACACACTGAAAAGGCTCATTCTGACTTGAAACTGCATGAAAAAGCTTCTCTCTGCTGAGAAACAGCCTTTAACATTCCTAGACTTGTTTTGGGTTCATTTGCTCAAATGCATTAAAAACAGCATTCTACTGCACCAAAAATCAGAGCCAGAGCAAATTGTGAAAATATTTTGAGCTCTAAAATGACTTTTTTGCTCTTCTAACTAAAACACCTGAAAGGCTCATTCTGACTTCAGAAACACTACATAAGCTTTTTCTTCTCTAGCTGGGGCTCCTTTAAAGCACTTCTAGACTTGTTTTGAGTTCATATGCTCCAAATGCATTAAAAACAGCATTTCTGCTTTGCAAGTCAAGAACTTCAGCAAATTGTGCTTTTTGAGCTCTTAAAATGACTTCTTACCTTTATTCTAAACCAGAAACACACACACCAGAGCTCATATTCTGACTTAAACACACTACATAAGAAAAAGCTTTCTCTCGCAGAGAAACAAGTTTCCTCTAAAAAACACTTCTAGGTACGGGTTAGAGTGAATTTGCTCAAATGTACTAAAAACAGCATTTACACCTCAAGAAAAACTCAAGAACTGAGCAAATTGCAGCTTTTTGAGCTCTAAAATGACCTTTTTGTGTCCAAAAGTAGAAACCCACTGCCAAGGCTCGATCAGACTGGAAACTTCACGAAAAAGCTTTCTCTTGCTTTGAGAAACAGCCTTTAAGCACTTCTAGACTTGTTTTGAGTTCATTTTGCTCAAATGCACTAAAACATCATTTCTGCTCATAAAGTCAGAACTAAGCAAATTGTGCCTTTTGAGGTCTAAAAATGACTTTTGTGTCCAAAACTAGAAACACACTGAAAAAGGCTCATTCTGACTTGAAACTTCATGAAAAAAGCTTTCTCTAAGCTGAAAAAGCTTCATTTACAAAGCACTTACTTCTAGGCATGTTTTTGAGTTCTGATTTGCTAAGAAAGCACGCAAAAAGCTAACATTTTCTGCTCATGTAAACTCAAGAACTCAAGCAAATTGTTTCTTTGTGCAGGCTGAAATATAGCTTTGTGTCCCAAACACATAAACACACTGAAAAGGCTGGATTGTCTGACTTGGAAACTTCATGAAAAGCTTTCTCTCGCTGAAGAAAACATTGCTTTTAAAACACTTCTAGACTTTGACTTGGAGTTCATTTTACTCAATTGCACACTAAAACAACGTTTTACTGCTCCCTAAGAAAAAGCAAGGGCAAACGTGTTGTGCTTTGGGAGGAAGCTAAAATGACTTTTTGTGTCCAAGGCTTCAGAAACACACTGAAGAAGCTCATTCTAGGCGAGCAGAGCTGCACATGAAAAAGCTTTCTCCTTTGAGAAACTGTAACTAAAGCACTTCTAGACTTGTTTTGAGTTCATTTTGCAGAAATGCATAAAATACTTGTTTCTGCACATGAAACTCAGAACTTAAGCATCTGATGCTTTTAAGCTATAAAATAATGACTTTGTATCTAAAACTAAAACACTGAAAAAGCTCATTCTGACTTGAAACTGCATTGAAAAACCTTTCTCTGGCTGAGAAAACAATAACTAAAAACACTTCAACACTTGTTTGAGTTAACGATTGCTCAAATGCACTACTGAGCAGCATTTCTATCATGAAAACTCAAGAACTAGGCAGAAGTGTACCCCAGAGCTCTCAAAATGACTTTTGTGTCCCAAAGTAAACATACCCTAGAAAAAGAGCTCTATTCTGACTTAGAACTTCATAACATAACTTTCTCTACGCTGAGAAACAGCCTTTAAAAAACCTTATAGAACTTGTTTCACGATTCATTTGCTAAGAAGCACTAAAAACAGCATTTCTACTCTCATGAAAACTCAAAGAACTAAACCAAATTATACCTTTTGAGGTCTAAAATGACTTTTGTGTCCAAAGCTGTAAACACGCTGAAAGGCTCATTCTGACAGGAGCTACGCGAAAAAGCTTTTTCTCTGTTGAAAAGAAACAACCTTATCACAAACGCCTAGAAACTTGTTTTGAGTTCATTTGCTCAAATGCACTAAAACAACGTGTCTGCTCATGAAAGCTCAGAACTACCCAAACAGGTAGCACTTGTGGGCTCTCCAAATGACTTTACTGTCCAAGGCTGTAAACACACTAGAAAGAGCCTAATTCTGACTTGAAACTTCATGAACAAGCTTCCTCTTGCTGAAAACAGTAGCTGCAACACTTCTGAACTTGTTTTGGAGTTCATTTATGCGTATGCTCAAAACATCATTTTCTCTTTCACTCATATAAGAAGTGCAAAGAACTGACCAAATTGTGCCTACATGAGGTCTAAAATGACTTTTTGTGTCCAAAGCTAGAAACACACACAAACCTAATTCAATTGACTTAAAACTACATGCGCAAAACTTTCTCTCAGCTGCTGTAGCCTTCCCAAACACTTTAGGCATGATTGAGTTCATTTGCTCAAATGCACTAAAACAGCATTTCTACTACTTGAAAACTCAAGAACTGAACAATTAAATGCTTTCCAGATCTAAAATGACTTTTTATTGTCAAGTAGGAAAAAACTATGCCTGAAAATAAACATTCAGGCTTGAACTTCATGAAAAAGCTTTCTCTCGCTGAGAAGCTATGCCTCTTTAACACTACTAGAGCTTTTGTTTGGGTTCATTGCTCCAAATACCTAAAACATCATTTCTGCTCATGAGAATCAAAAGAGGAACTTCATCTTGAAATTGTACCTTTTGAGGTCTAAAATGACTTTGTGTGAAAACTAGAAACACACTGGAAAAGCTCATTCTGACTTGGCACTGCCTTGAAAAAACTTTCTCTAAGCTGAAAACAGCCTTTAAAACACACTTCTCTAGTATGTTTTGCTGTTATTGATTACTAAGAAACACTAAACCAACGCTTGTTTCTGTACTCTTGAAAACACAAGAACTAAGCAATTGTACTTGCCTTGTGGGCTCTAAAATGATTTTTTGTGTCCAAAACTGTAAATACACTGAAAGGCTCATTCTGACTTGAAACTTCATGAAAAAGCTTTCTCATTCAAAGAAACAGCCTTTAAAAAGCACTTCTAGAGGCATGTTTTGAGTTCTATTTTGCTCAATTGCACTAAAACAGCAGCTCCTGCTCACTGCAGAGTTTAAGAACTGAGCAAATTGTGCTTTTGAGCTCTAAAATGACTTTTTGTGTCCAAAAAGTAGAAAACACACTGAAAAGAATCATTCAGGCTTAGGCACCTCATGACAGCGCTTTCAGCTACGCTGTGGGAAACAGCCTTTAAAACACTTCTGGGCTTATTTTGAGTTCATTTGCTCCAATGCATTAAAACATCATTTTCTGCACATAAAAGTCAGAACTAGGTAGCAGATTAGCACTTTTAGGGTCTAAAATGACTTTTTGTGTCATCAAAACTAGAAACACACTGAAAAGGCTCATTCTGTTTGCGAAGCTGCATGAAAAAGCTTTCTATCGCTAAACGACAGCATACAAAACACTTCAATTAGACTTGATTTGAGTTAATTTTGCTCCGACACTAAAACAACATTTCTGCTCGCTGAAAACTCAAAGGATCCTGAGCAAATGCCACTTTCAGAACTCCTAAATGACTTTTGTGTTAAAGTATACACACACTGAGAAGACTCATTACGGCTTGAAACTACATGAAAAAGCTTTCTCTTACAAGAAACAGCCTTTAAAGCCACTTCTAGACTTGTTTTTGAGTTCATTTTATCAAATGAACTAAAACATCATTATTTCTCTGCTCATGAAATTCAAGAACTAAGGAAAATTGTGCCTTTTGAACTCTAAAATGACTTTTTGTGTCCAAAACTGAAGCTTACAGAACCTCCCTCATTTCTGACTTGAAACTGCATGGCGCTTTCTCTCATTGTGAAAACAGCCCAGCACTACAAAAGCATTAACACTTCTAGGCATGTTTTGCGTCTTCATTTGCTCAGAAGCACTAAAACAGCATTTCTGTACTGTAAAAAGCATAGAACCTTAACAAATTGGCTTTGGGCTCTAAAATGATTTTTTGTATCCAAAACTGTATAACCTACACTAGAAAAGAGATCATTCTGACTTGAAACTTCATGAAAAACTTTCTCTGGCTGAGAGGCAATATTCTAAGCACTTCCTAGGCATTTGTTTGAGTTCATTTGCTCAATCACACTAAAACGATCAATTTTAGAAAACTCATAAGAAGTCAAAGAACTAAGCAAGTGTATGCACATTGGGCTCTAAATAGACTTACAGTGTCCATTAGTATAAACACCCTGAAAGAAGCTCTCATTCTGACTTGAGAGCTTCCCATGAAAAAACTTTCTCTCTGCACTTCAAGAAGCAATGACATAAAAAGCACTTCTAGACGTGTTTTGAGTTCATATGCTCCGATGCATTCATACAACATTTCTGCTAATGAAAACTCAAAGAACAGAAACAAATTATTGCTTTAAAGGCTCTAGTATGACTTTTTGTGTCAAAACTGTAAACACACTAGAAAAAGGCTCATTCTGACTTGAGCTCTGAAAAAAAACTTTCTCGCTGAGAAACAACTTTCAAAACACTTTGTAGACTTGTTTTGGGTTCATTTTAACAAATGCACTAGAAACATCATTTCTGCTCTTGAAAAGTCAAAGAACTAAAGCAAATTATATGCTTTTGAAGGCTCTAAAAATGACTTTTGTAATCCAAGGCACAACTAAATCTGCCTGAAGAGAAATCGATTTCTGACTTGAAACTGCGCTGAAAAAGCTTTCTCGCGCTGAGAAACAGCCTTTAAAAGCACTTCTAGGCATCATTTGACTTCATTTTACTAAGAAGCACCTAAAACAACATTTCTGCTCATGAAACTCAAGATCCTTAAACAAATTAACTACAACTTTTGCAGGCTCTGGAAAAATGAATTACCCCTATTGTCCAAAGGTAGAGGGAAACACACTGAAAAGATCATTCTGACTTGTGACTGCATGAAAAAACTTTCTCTCAGCTGAAGGAAACAGCCTTCTTAGCACTTCTAGACTTGTTGTTTAGTTCCATTTTACTCAAATGTCACCTAAACATCATTTCTGCTCATGAAAAGTCAAAGAGCTAAACAAATTGTGCTTTGGGGCTCCTGCAAAGTGACTTTTTGTATCCCAGAAGTGTAAACACACTGAAAAGGAGGCTCATTCTGACTTAGAAACTTCATGAAAAAGAAGCTTTCTCTTGCTTTGAGAAACATTAGCACAAAAACACTTCTAGACTTGTTTTGGAGTTCACCTGCTCAAATGCACTACATATGTTTCTACTCACTAAATCTAAACAAACAAGCTTCTATTACCTTTGAGGTCTAAATAGCTGTTGAGGCTTAATACCTTGGCTTCTTTTTCTGAAACACTTTATTTCAGTGTAGCTAACTGACATATTTGAGTTCATTGCCTAAGAAAGCAAACAGCATTTCTGTATGAAAACTCAAAACCTGCATCTCCGTGCTGCAGGCTCTAAAATAAACTTTGTGTCAAAACTGTAAACACACTGAAAGAGCTCATTCTGACTTTGAAACTGCGAAGAAAAGCTTTCTCTCGCTGAGAAACAACCTTTAAAAAGCACTTACTAGACATGACTTTTTGTAGTTCATTTGCTCAAAATATTAGCTTTGTGTTTCTACCTTAACATAGAAGTCCAAGAACTAAGCAAGTTGGTACCTTTTGAGGAGTCCTAAGCTGACTTTTTGCTTTCTAAACTAGAAAACACACTGAAAAGGCGTCATTCTGACTTAGAGCACTTCGCGAAAAAGCTTTTTCTCTATGAGAAACAGCCTTCTGTCTACTAACTTCTAGGCCTTGGATTTGCAGGTGAATTACAAGAAATGCACTAAAATAACATTTCTGCTCCAAGCAAACACTCAGAATTTTCATAGTATTACTTTTGTGTTCTAAAATGACTTTTATTATTGAAGACTAAGAAACACACTAGAAAAGGATCATTCTGATTGAAACTGCCTTGAAAAGCTTTCTCTAAGCTGAGCAATGGCACAAAGCACTTCTCTGTTTTTATATGTTGCAGTTCTGATTTACTATAAAAGCTGCTAAAACTAGCGATTTTCTGCTCCTGTGATAACCTCAAGAACTAAACTTTACAGAAATTATTAGCTTTTGAGCTCTAAAATGACTTTTTGTGTCCAAAACATAACACACTGAAAGAGAAACTCATTCGACTTAAAACTTCACAGAAAAAGCTTTCTCTACGCTGAGAAACAGCCCATTTAAAGCACGCCTTACAAACATACTGGGTTAATTTGCTCAAATGCACACTAGTATCATTTCTCTGCTCTCATAAAAATTCTGAAACCCCAACCAATTGTGCCTTTTAAGGTCTAAAATGAATTTTATGTTAAAATTATAGCTTACAAGGAAGAGGCTCATTCTGACTTGAAACTGCGTAAAAAACTTTTGCTCAGCTCTCTGAACAGCCTTTAAAACACTTCTAGACTTATTTTGAAGTTCATTTTATAAGAAAGAACTTAAAACATCATTCTATACTCTGAGAGAAATCAGGGCTTAAGAATATGTGCATACCCTGCAGGCTCTAGCGTGGCTTTTTGACAACCAAACCATAACCACTTACTGAAGAGCCTCGTTTCTGACTTGAAACTGCATGAAAAAGCTTTCTCTAGCTGAAACAGCCTTTAAAGCGCTTCTAGGCATATTTTTGGTTCATTTGCTCAGAAACACTGAAAACATCATTTCTGAATCATAAAAAGAGTCAGAACAAACCTAAGTAACTGTACTTTGAAGCTCTAAAGAATGACTTTGTGTGCTCCAAAACCTTAAACACACTGAAAAGGCGCATTCTGACTTGACATTGCACGAAGAAAAGCTTTCTCTGTGCAAAGCAGCCTTTAAAGCACTTCTAGACTTATTTTGAGTTCATTTGCTCTAATGCTACTAAAACATCATTTCTGCTACTTGAGAAGTCAGATCTAATAAATTGTGCTACTGAGGCTGTAAAATGACTTTTTGTGTCCAAAACCCAAAACACCCTGAAAAGGCTCATTCTGACTTGAAACTGCATAGAAAAAGCTTTCTAGCTGAGAAACTTGTGCTTCTAAAAGCACTTCTAGGCAATATATTTGAGTTCATATGCTCAAATACACTAAAGCAACATTCCTGCTCCAGCGGCTTTCAGAACTGAGCTCAAATTAGCGCTTTTTTGAGCTCTGAAATGACAACTTTTTGTGGCCAAAACTAGGAAACACACTAGAAAAGAATAAATTCACGGCACAGAACTACTGAAAAAACTTTCTCTTGCAGCTGAAACAACGCTAAAAGCCACTTCTAGACTTATTTAAATTGAGTTGCTGTTACTCGCACACTAAGCATCATTTCTGCTCATAAGAAGTCAAGAACTAAACAAATTGTACCTTTAGGAGCTCTAAAATGACTTTTGTATCCCACCGACTATACTTACTAAAAAGAGCATTATTCTGACTTGAAACTGCATGAAAAAAAGAAGCTTTCTCTCTTCAAACAATGCCCCAACACTTCTAAACATGCGGCTTCATTTATATTAGGAAGCACTAAAACCACTTATTTCTGCTCAACAAGCACTCAAGATCTAAGCAAATTGTACTTTAGGGCTCTAAAATGACTTTGTGTGTCAAGAGAGAGTAAAAGTAGAAACACTAGAAAAGGCTCATTCTGGCTTTAAGCATCATGAAAAAGCTTTCTCTCTGCGTGTGAAAACAGCCTTTCACATACTTCCTAGGCATTATTTTGCATTCCAATTTATCAAATGCACTAAAAACAACATTTTCTGCTTTCATAAAAATCAGAACTGAGCTAAATTATTGCTTTTAGTAACTCAAAGCCCAGTGACTTTTTGTGTTCAAAACTATGGCGCTTCCCCACAGAAAAACTCATTCTGACTTGAAACTACATGAAAAAGCTTTCTCTGCAGCTGGCTTACAACCTTCAAAACTCTTCAAGAGCATGTTTGAGTTCATTTGCTATATTACGCTAAAACAGCATTTCTACTCATGAAGCTTCAGAACGCAAGCAAATTGTGCTGCTTTGGTGAGCTCCTAAAATGAATTTTGTATTGTCCAAAAGTGTAAAAATTGCACATGACTAGAACTCGTTCTGAGCTTGGAAACTTCATAGAGAAAAGCTTTCTCTAAGCTGGCGCAGCCTTTAAAAAGCACTGGGCAGACTTGTTTTGGATTCATTTGCTAGAAACACTTCACTTCAGCATTTCTGCTCATGAAAACTCAAGAACTAAGCAAATTACAGTAACTTTTGAGCTCTAAGAAAAATGACTTTTTATTATTAAAACTGTAACACACACTACTAAGAGCTCATTTCTGAAGGCTTGAAACTTCGAAAAAAAACTTTTTCTCTAGCTGGCTATTAATAACTAAACCACCTTCTAGACTTATTTGGATTCATTTTGCTCAAATGCACTAAAACATCATTTCTACTGCTCATCAGAGTGTAAGAACTAAACCGTTAGTACTTTTAGCTCCTAAATGACTTTTTGTGTCCAAAACTGTAGCGCCACTGAAAAAGACTCATTCTGACTTGAAACTTCATGAAGCTTCTCTCTAGCGCTGAAACAACGCACAAAAGCACTTCTAGACTTTGTTTTGAGTTCATATGCTAAGAATGCACTAAATCAGCATTTCTGCTCGCGAGGAAGCTCAAGATCTAAGCAAATTGTACCTTTTAGGCTGTAAAATGATGACTTTTTGTAACCAAAACTGAGAAACTTGCACACTGAAAAAGGCTCATTCTACGAGCTTGAAACTGTATGAAAAAGCTTTCTCTCCCATTTGAGAGAAACTGTGCTAAAGCACTTCTAGGCATATTTGGGATTCATATCGCTCAGAAGCTCTGAAACAGCATTTCTCTGCTCAGCAAAAACTCAAGATCTGAGCAAATTGTGCTTTTGAGCTCCTAAAATGACTTTTGTCCAAGGCTGTAAACACACTGGAAAAAGGCTCATTCTGACTTGAAACTTCATGCAACGCCTTTCTCTACGCTTGAAACAACCTTTAAAAGCACTTCTAAACATGTTTAGGTTCATTTACTCAAGTGTTCTTTCATTAACATTTCTGCTCATAAAAAGTCAAGAACTAGCAGAATTGTATTTTAAGGCTCTAAAATGATTTTGTGTCAAATTATAACACACTGAAAAAGCTCATTCTGACTTAAACTTCATGAAAAAAGCTTTCTCTTGCTGAGAAACAGCCTTTAAAGCACTTCTAGACTTGTTTTGAGTTCATTTGCTCAAATGCACTAAAACAGCATTTCTGCTCATAAAAAGTCAAGAACTAAGCAAATTGTGCTTTTTGAGCTCTAAAATGACTTTTTGTGTCCAAAACTAGAAACACACTGAAAAGGCTCATTCTGACTTGAAACTGCATGAAAAAGCTTTCTCTCGCTGAGAAACAGCCTTAAAGCACTTTCTAGACATGTTTTGAGTTCATTTGCTCAAATGCACTAAAACAGCATTTCTGCTCATGAAAACTCAAGAACTAAGCAAATTGTGCTTTTTGAGCTCTAAAATGACTTTTTGTGTCCAAAACTAGAAACACACTGAAAAGGCTCATTCTGACTTGAAACTGCATGAAAAAGCTTTCTCTCGCTGAGAAACAGCCTTTAAAGCACTTCTAGGCATGTTTTGAGTTCATTTGCTCAAATGCACTAAAACAGCATTTCTGCTCATAAAAACTCAAGAACTGAGCAAATTGTGCTTTTTGAGCTCTAAAATGACTTTTTGTGTCCAAAACTAGAAACACACTGAAAAGGCTCATTCTGACTTGAAACTTCATGAAAAAGCTTTCTCGCTGAGAAACAGCCTTTAAAAGCACTTCTAGACTTGTTTTGAGTTCATTTGCTCAAATGCACTAAAACATCATTTCTGCTCATAAAAAGTCAAGAACTAAGCAAATTGTGCCTTTTGAGGTCTAAAATGACTTTTTGTGTCCAAAACTAGAAACACACTGAAAAGGCTCATTCTGACTTGAAACTGCATGAAAAAGCTTTCTCTCGCTGAGAAACAGCCTTTAAAGCACTTCTAGGCATGTTTTGCGTTCATTTGCTAAGAAGCACTAAAACAGCATTTCTGCTCATGAAAACTCAAGAACTAAGCAAATTGTGCTTTTTGAGCTCTAAAATGACTTTTTGTGTCCAAAACTGTAAACACACTGAAAAGGCTCATTCTGACTTGAAACTTCATGAAAAAGCTTTCTCTCGCTGAGAAACAGCCTTTAAAGCACTTCTAGGCATGTTTTGAGTTCATTTGCTCAATTGCACTAAAACAGCATTTCTGCTCATAAAAAGTCAAGAACTAAGCAAATTGTGCTTTTTGAGCTCTAAAATGAATTTTTGTGTCCAAAATTGTAAACACACTGAAAAGGCTCATTCTGACTTGAAACTTCATGAAAAAGCTTTCTCTCGCTGAGAAACAGCCTTTAAAGCACTTCTAGACTTGTTTTGAGTTCATTTGCTAAGAAGCACTAAAACAGCATTTCTGCTCATGAAAACTCAAGAACTAAGCAAATTGTGCTTTTTGAGCTCTAAAATGACTTTTTGTGTCCAAAACTGTAAACACACTGAAAAGGCTCATTCTGACTTGAAACTGCATGAAAAAGCTTTCTCTCGCTGAGAAACAGCCTTTAAAGCACTTCTAGACTTGTTTTGAGTTCATTTGCTCAAATGCACTAAAACATCATTTCTGCTCATAAAAAGTCAAGAACTAAGCAAATTGTGCTTTTTGAGCTCTAAAATGACTTTTTGTGTCCAAAACTGTAAACACACTGAAAAGGCTCATTCTGACTTGAAACTGCATGAAAAAGCTTTCTCTCGCTGAGAAACAGCCTTTAAAGCACTTCTAGGCATGTTTTGAGTTCATTTGCTAAGAAGCACTAAAACAGCATTTCTGCTCATGAAAACTCAAGAACTAAGCAAATTGTGCTTTTTGAGCTCTAAAATGACTTTTTGTGTCCAAAAGTAGAAACACACTGAAAAGGCTCATTCTGACTTGAAACTTCATGAAAAAGCTTTCTCTCGCTGAGAAACAGCCTTTAAAGCACTTCTAGACTTGTTTTGAGTTCATTTGCTCAAATGCACTAAAACAGCATTTCTGCTCATAAAAGTCAAGAACTGAGCAAATTGTGCTTTTGAGCTCTAAAATGACTTTTTGTGTCCAAAACTAGAAACACACTGAAAAGGCTCATTCTGACTTGAAACTGCATGAAAAAGCTTTCTCTCGCTGAGAAACAGCCTTTAAAGCACTTCTAGGCATGATTTGAGTTAATTTGCTCAAATGCACTAAAACAGCATTTCTGCTCATGAAAACTCAAGAACTGAGCAAATTGTGCTTTTTGAGCTCTAAAATGACTTTTTGTGTCCAAAAGTAGAAACACACTGAAAAGGCTCATTCTGACTTGAAACTTCATGAAAAAGCTTTCTTGCTGAGAAACAGCCTTTAAAGCACTTCTAGACTTGTTTTGAGTTCATTTGCTCAAATGCACTAAAACATCATTTCTGCTCATAAGAAGTCAAGAACTAAGCAAATTGTGCCTTTGAGGTCTAAAATGACTTTTTGTGTCCAAAACTAGAAACACACTGAAAAGGCTCATTCTGACTTGA
Organism: Puntigrus tetrazona; assembly: GCF_018831695.1. Taxonomy (NCBI): domain Eukaryota; kingdom Metazoa; phylum Chordata; class Actinopteri; order Cypriniformes; family Cyprinidae; genus Puntigrus; species Puntigrus tetrazona. The sequence continues at coordinate 24,221,135 of NC_056711.1, read as the reverse complement.
AACTGCATGAAAAAGCTTTCTCTCGCTGAGAAACAGCCTTTAAAGCACTTCTAGGCATGTTTTGAGTTGATTTGCTAAGAAGCACTAAAACAGCATTTCTGCTCATGAAAACTCAAGAACTAAGCAAATTGTGCTTTTTGAGCTCTAAAATGACTTTTTGTGTCCAAAACTAGAAACACACTGAAAAGGCTCATTCTGACTTGAAACTTCATGAAAAGCTTTCTCTCTGCTGAGAAACAGCCTTTAAAGCACTTCTAGACTTGTTTTGAGTTCATTTGCTCAAATGCACTAAAACAGCATTTCTGCTCATAAAAAGTCAAGAACTGAGCAAATTGTGCTTTTTGAGCTCTAAAATGACTTTTTGTGTCCAAAACTAGAAACACACTGAAAAGGCTCATTCTGACTTGAAACTGCATGAAAAAGCTTTCTCTCGCTGAGAAACAGCCTTTAAAGCACTTCTAGACTTGTTTTGAGTTCATTTGCTCAAATGCACTAAAACAGCATTTCTGCTCATAAAAAGTCAAGAACTGAGCAAATTGTGCTTTTGAGCTCTAAAATGACTTTTTGTGTCCTAAACTAGAAACACACTGAAAAGGCTCATTCTGACTTGAAACTGCATGAAAAAGCTTTCTCGCTGAGAAACAGCCTTTAAAAGCACTTCTAGGCATGATTTGAGTTAATTTGCTCAAATGCACTAAAACAGCATTTCTGCTCAAGAAAAACTCAAGAACTGAGCAAATTGTGCTTTTGAGCTCTAAAATGACTTTTTGTGTCCAAAAGTAGAAACACACTGAAAAGGCTCATTCTGACTTGAAACTTCATGAAAAGCTTTCTCGCTGAGAAACAGCCTTTAAAGCACTTCTAGACTTGTTTTGAGTTCATTTGCTCAAATGCACTAAAACAGCATTTCTGCTCATAAAAAGTCAAGAACTAAGCAAATTGTGCTTTTGAGCTCTAAAATGACTTTTTGTGTCCAAAACTAGAAACACACTGAAAAGGCTCATTCTGACTTGAAACTGCATGAAAAAGCTTTCTCTCGCTGAGAAACAGCCTTTAAAGCACTTCTAGGCATGTTTTGAGTTCATTTGCTCAAAGAAGCACTAAAACAGCATTTCTGCTCATGAAAACTCAAGAACTAAGCAAATTGTGCTTTTGAGCTCTAAAATGACTTTTTGTGTCCAAAACTAGAAACACACTGAAAAGGCTCATTCTGACTTGAAACTTCATGAAAAAGCTTTCTCTCGCTGAGAAACAGCCTTTAAAGCACTTCTAGACTTGTTTTGAGTTCATTTGCTCAAATGCACTAAAACAGCATTTCTGCTCATAAAAAGTCAAGAACTAAGCAAATTGTGCTTTTTGAGCTCTAAAATGACTTTTTGTGTCCAAAACTAGAAACACACTGAAAAGGCTCATTCTGACTTGAAACTGCATGAAAAAGCTTTCTCTCGCTGAGAAACAGCCTTTAAAGCACTTCTAGACTTGTTTTGAGTTCATTTGCTCAAAAGCACTAAAACAGCATTTCTGCTCATGAAAACTCAAGAACTAAGCAAATTGTGCTTTTGAGCTCTAAAATGACTTTTTGTGTCCAAAACTGTAAACACACTGAAAAGGCTCATTCTGACTTGAAACTTCATGAAAAAGCTTTCTCTCGCTGAGAAACAGCCTTTAAAGCACTTCTAGACTTGTTTTGAGTTCATTTGCTCAAATGCACACTAAAACAGCATTTCTGCTCATAAAAAGTCAAGAACTAAGCAAATTGTGCTTTTTGAGCTCTAAAATGACTTTTTGTGTCCAAAACTAGAAACACACTGAAAAGGCTCATTCTGACTTGAAACTGCATGAAAAAGCTTTCTCTCGCTGAGAAACAGCCTTTAAAGCACTTCTAGACTTGTTTTGAGTTCATTTGCTGCTCAAATGCACTAAAACAGCATTTCTGCTCATGAAAACTCAAGAACTAAGCAAATTGTGCTTTTGAGCTCTAAAATGACTTTTTGTGTCCAAAACTGTAAAACACACTGAAAAGGCTCATTCTGACTTGAAACTGCATGAAAAAGCTTTCTCTCGCTGAGAAACAGCCTTTAAAGCACTTCTAGACTTGTTTTGAGTTCATTTGCTCAAATGCACTAAAACAGCATTTCTGCTCATAAAAGTCAAGAACTAAGCAAATTGTGCTTTTGAGCTCTAAAATGACTTTTTGTGTCCAAAACTGTAAACACACTGAAAAGGCTCATTCTGACTTGAAACTGCATGAAAAAGCTTTCTCTCGCTGAGAAACAGCCTTTAAAGCACTTCTAGGCATGTTTTGAGTTCATTTGCTCAAATGCACTAAAACAGCATTTCTGCTCATGAAAACTCAAGAACTAAGCAAATTGTGCTTTTGAGCTCTAAAATGACTTTTGTGTCCAAAACTAGAAACACACTGAAAAGGCTCATTCTGACTTGAAACTTCATGAAAAAGCTTTCTCTCGCTGAGAAACAGCCTTTAAAGCACTTCTAGACTTGTTTTGAGTTCATTTGCTCAAATGCACTAAAACAGCATTTCTGCTCATAAAACTCAAGAACTGAGCAAATTGTGCTTTTTGAGCTCTAAAATGACTTTTTGTGTCCAAAACTAGAAACACACTGAAAAGGCTCATTCTGACTTGAAACTGCATGAAAAAGCTTTCTCTCTGCTGAGAAACAGCCTTTAAAGCACTTCTAGGCATGTTTTGAGTTCATTTGCTCAAATGCACTAAAACAGCATTTCTGCTCATAAAACTCAAGAACTAAGCAAATTGTGCTTTTGAGCTCTAAAATGACTTTTGTGTCCAAAACTAGAAACACACTGAAAAGGCTCATTCTGACTTGAAACTTCATGAAAAAGCTTTCTCGCTGAGAAACAGCCTTTAAAGCACTTCTAGGCATGATTTGAGTTCATTTGCTCAAATGCACTAAAACAGCATTTCTGCTCATGAAAACTCAAGAACTAAGCAAATTGTGCTTTTTGAGCTCTAAAATGACTTTTTGTGTCCTAAACTAGAAACACACTGAAAAGGCTCATTCTGACTTGAAACTTCATGAAAAAGCTTTCTCTCGCTGAGAAACAGCCTTTAAAGCACTTCTAGGCATGTTTTGAGTTCATTTGCTCAAATGCACTAAAACAGCATTTCTGCTCATAAAAAGTCAAGAACTAAGCAAATTGTGCTTTTTGAGCTCTAAAATGACTTTTTGTGTCCAAAACTAGAAACACACTGAAAAGGCTCATTCTGACTTGAAACTTCATGAAAAAGCTTTCTCTCGCTGAGAAAACAGCCTTTAAAAGCACTTCTAGACTTGTTTTGAGTTCATTTGCTCAAAAGCACTAAAACAGCATTTCTGCTCATGAAAACTCAAGAACTAAGCAAATTGTGCTTTTGAGCTCTAAAATGACTTTTTGTGTCCAAAACTAGAAACACACTGAAAAGGCTCATTCTGACTTGAAACTGCATGAAAAAGCTTTCTCTCGCTGAGAAACAGCCTTTAAAGCACTTCTAGACTTGTTTTGAGTTCATTTGCTCAAATGCACTAAAACAGCATTTCTGCTCATAAAAAGTCAAGAACTAAGCAAATTGTGCTTTTTGAGCTCTAAAATGACTTTTTGTGTCCAAAACTGTAAACACACTGAAAAGGCTCATTCTGACTTGAAACTGCATGAAAAAGCTTTCTCTCGCTGAGAAACAGCCTTTAAAGCACTTCTAGGCATGTTTTGAGTTCATTTGCTCAAATGCACTAAAACAGCATTTCTGCTCATAAAAAGTCAAGAACTAAGCAAATTGTGCTTTTTGAGCTCTAAAATGACTTTTTGTGTCCAAAACTAGAAACACACTGAAAAGGCTCATTCTGACTTGAAACTGCATGAAAAAGCTTTCTCTCGCTGAGAAACAGCCTTTAAAGCACTTCTAGACTTGTTTTGAGTTCATTTGCTCAAATGCACTAAAACAGCATTTCTGCTCATAAAACTCAAGAACTAAGCAAATTGTGCTTTTGAGCTCTAAAATGACTTTTTGTGTCCAAAACTAGAAACACACTGAAAAGGCTCATTCTGACTTGAAACTTCATGAAAAAGCTTTCTCTCGCTGAGAAACAGCCTTTAAAAGCACTTCTAGACTTGTTTTGAGTTCATTTGCTCAAATGCACTAAAACAGCATTTCTGCTCATAAAAAGTCAAGAACTAAGCAAATTGTGCTTTTGAGCTCTAAAATGACTTTTGTGTCCAAAACTAGAAACACACTGAAAAGGCTCATTCTGACTTGAAACTGCATGAAAAAGCTTTCTCTCGCTGAGAAACAGCCTTTAAAGCACTTCTAGGGCATGTTTTGAGTTCATTTGCTCAAATGCACTAAAACAGCATTTCTGCTCATGAAAACTCAAGAACTAAGCAAATTGTGCTTTTGAGCTCTAAAATGACTTTTTGTGTCCAAAACTGAAACACACTGAAAAGGCTCATTCTGACTTGAAACTTCATGAAAAAGCTTTCTCTCGCTGAGAAACAGCCTTTAAAGCACTTCTAGGCATGTTTTGCGTTCATTTGCTAAGAAGCACTAAAACAGCATTTCTGCTCATGAAAACTCAAGAACTAAGCAAATTGTGCTTTTTGAGCTCTAAAATGACTTTTTGTGTCCAAAACTGTAAACACACTGAAAAGGCTCATTCTGACTTGAAACTTCATGAAAAAGCTTTCTCTCTGAGAAACAGCCTTTAAAGCACTTCTAGACATGTTTTGAGTTCATTTGCTCAAATGCACTAAAACAGCATTTCTGCTCATAAAAAGTCAAGAACTAAGCAAATTGTGCTTTTTGAGCTCTAAAATGACTTTTTGTGTCCAAAACTAGAAACACACTGAAAAGGCTCATTCTGACTTGAAACTGCATGAAAAAGCTTTCTCTCGCTGAGAAACAGCCTTTAAAGCACTTCTAGACTTGTTTTGAGTTTCATTTGCTCAAAGCACTAAAACAGCATTTCTGCTCATGAAAACTCAAGAACTAAGCAAATTGTGCTTTTGAGCTCTAAAATGACTTTTTGTGTCCAAAACTGTAAACACACTGAAAAGGCTCATTCTGACTTGAAACTGCATGAAAAAGCTTTCTCTCGCTGAGAAACAGCCTTTAAAGCACTTCTAGACTTGTTTTGAGTTCATTTGCTCAAATGCACTAAAACATCATTTCTGCTCATAAAAAGTCAAGAACTAAGCAAATTGTGCTTTTGAGCTCTAAAATGACTTTTTGTGTCCAAAACTAGAAACACACTGAAAAGGCTCATTCTGACTTGAAACTGCATGAAAAAGCTTTCTCTCGCTGAGAAACAGCCTTTAAAGCACTTCTAGGCATGTTTTGAGTTCATTTGCTAAGAAGCACTAAAACAGCATTTCTGCTCATGAAAACTCAAGAACTAAGCAAATTGTGCTTTTGAGCTCTAAAATGACTTTTTGTGTCCAAAACTAGAAACACACTGAAAAGGCTCATTCTGACTTGAAACTTCATGAAAAAGCTTTCTCTCGCTGAGAAACAGCCTTTAAAGCACTTCTAGACTTGTTTTGAGTTCATTTGCTCAAATGCACTAAAACAGCATTTCTGCTCATAAAAAGTCAAGAACTGAGCAAATTGTGCTTTTGAGCTCTAAAATGACTTTTTGTGTCCAAAACTAGAAACACACTGAAAAGGCTCATTCTGACTTGAAACTGCATGAAAAAGCTTTCTCTCGCTGAGAAACAGCCTTTAAAGCACTTCTAGACTTGTTTTGAGTTCATTTGCTCAAATGCACTAAAACAGCATTTCTGCTCATAAAAAGTCAAGAACTGAGCAAATTGTGCTTTTGAGCTCTAAAATGACTTTGTGTGTCCTAAACTAGAAACACACTGAAAAGGCTCATTCTGACTTGAAACTGCATGAAAAAGCTTTCTCTCGCTGAGAAACAGCCTTTAAAGCACTTCTAGGCATGTTTTGAGTTCATTTGCTCAAATGCACTAAAACAGCATTTCTGCTCAAGAAAACTCAAGAACTGAGCAAATTGTGCTTTTGAGCTCTAAAATGACTTTTTGTGTCCAAAAGTAGAAACACACTGAAAAGGCTCATTCTGACTTGAAACTTCATGAAAAAGCTTTCTCGCTGAGAAACAGCCTTTAAAGCACTTCTAGACTTGTTTTGAGTTCATTTGCTCAAATGCACTAAAACAGCATTTCTGCTCATAAAAGTCAAGAACTAAGCAAATTGTGCTTTTGAGCTCTAAAATGACTTTTTGTGTCCAAAACTAGAAACACACTGAAAAGGCTCATTCTGACTTGAAACTGCATGAAAAAGCTTTCTCTCGCTGAGAAACAGCCTTTAAAGCACTTCTAGGCATGTTTTGAGTTCATTTGCTCAAATGCACTAAAACAGCATTTCTGCTCATGAAAACTCAAGAACTAAGCAAATTGTGCTTTTTGAGCTCTAAAATGACTTTTTGTGTCCAAAACTAGAAACACACTGAAAAGGCTCATTCTGACTTGAAACTTCATGAAAAAGCTTTCTCTCGCTGAGAAACAGCCTTTAAAGCACTTCTAGACTTGTTTTGAGTTCATTTGCTCAAATGCACTAAAACAGCATTTCTGCTCATAAAAGTCAAGAACTAAGCAAATTGTGCTTTTGAGCTCTAAAATGACTTTTTGTGTCCAAAACTAGAAACACACTGAAAAGGCTCATTCTGACTTGAAACTGCATGAAAAAGCTTTCTCTCGCTGAGAAACAGCCTTTAAAGCACTTCTAGGCATGTTTTGAGTTCATTTGCTCAAAAGCACTAAAACAGCATTTCTGCTCATGAAAACTCAAGAACTAAGCAAATTGTGCTTTTGAGCTCTAAAATGACTTTTTGTGTCCAAAACTAGAAACACACTGAAAAGGCTCATTCTGACTTGAAACTTCATGAAAAAGCTTTCTCTCGCTGAGAAACAGCCTTTAAAGCACTTCTAGGCATGTTTTGAGTTCATTTGCTCAAATGCACTAAAACAGCATTTCTGCTCATGAAAACTCAAGAACTAAGCAAATTGTGCTTTTGAGCTCTAAAATGACTTTTTGTGTCCAAAACTGTAAACACACTGAAAAGGCTCATTCTGACTTGAAACTTCATGAAAAAGCTTTCTCGCTGAGAAACAGCCTTTAAAGCACTTCTAGACTTGTTTTGAGTTCATTTGCTCAAATGCACTAAAACAGCATTTCTGCTCATAAAAAGTCAAGAACTAAGCAAATTGTGCTTTTGAGCTCTAAAATGACTTTTTGTGTCCAAAACTGTAAAACACACTGAAAAGGCTCATTCTGACTTGAAACTGCATGAAAAAGCTTTCTCTCTGAGAAACAGCACTTTAAAGCACTTCTAGACATGTTTTGAGTTCATTTGCTCAAATGCACTAAAACAGCATTTCTGCTCATGAAAACTCAAGAACTAAGCAAATTGTGCTTTTGAGCTCTAAAATGACTTTTTGTGTCCAAAACTAGAAACACACTGAAAAGGCTCATTCTGACTTGAAACTTCATGAAAAAGCTTTCTCTCTGCTGAAAACAGCCTTTAAAGCACTTCTAGACTTGTTTTGAGTTCATTTGCTCAAATGCACTAAAACAGCATTTCTGCTCATAAAAAGTCAAGAACTGAGCAAATTGTGCTTTTTGAGCTCTAAAATGACTTTTTGTGTCCAAAACTAGAAACACACTGAAAAGGCTCATTCTGACTTGAAACTGCATGAAAAAGCTTTCTCTCGCTGAGAAACAGCCTTTAAAGCACTTCTAGACTTGTTTTGAGTTCATTTGCTCAAATGCACTAAAACAGCATTTCTGCACATAAAAGTCAAGAACTGAGCAAATTGTGCTTTTGAGCTCTAAAATGACTTTTTGTGTCCTAAACTAGAAACACACTGAAAAGGCTCATTCTGACTTGAAACTGCATGAAAAAGCTTTCTCTCGCTGAGAAACAGCCTTTAAAGCACTTCTAGGCATGATTTGAGTTAATTTGCTCAAATGCACTAAAACAGCATTTCTGCTCATAAAAACTCAAGAACTGAGCAAATTGTGCTTTTGAGCTCTAAAATGACTTTTTGTGTCCAAAAGTAGAAACACACTGAAAAGGCTCATTCTGACTTGAAACTTCATGAAAAAGCTTTCTTGCTGAGAAACAGCCTTTAAAGCACTTCTAGACTTGTTTTGAGTTCATTTGCTCAAATGCACTAAAACATCATTTCTGCTCATAAAAAGTCAAGAACTAAGCAAATTGTGCTTTTTGAGCTCTAAAATGACTTTTTGTGTCCAAAACTAGAAACACACTGAAAAGGCTCATTCTGACTTGAAACTGCATGAAAAAGCTTTCTCTCTCGAGAAACAGCCTTTAAAGCACTTCTAGGCATGTTTTGAGTTCATTTGCTCAAGAAGCACTAAAACAGCATTTCTGCTCATATGAAAACTCAAGAACTAAGCAAATTGTGCTTTTGAGCTCTAAAATGACTTTTTGTGTCCAAAACTGAAACACACTGAAAAGGCTCATTCTGACTTGAAACTTCATGAAAAAGCTTTCTCGCTGAGAAACAGCCTTTAAAGCACTTCTAGACTTGTTTTGAGTTCATTTGCTCAAATGCACTAAAACAGCATTTCTGCTCATGAAAACTCAAGAACTAAGCAAATTGTGCTTTTGAGCTCTAAAATGACTTTTTGTGTCCAAAACTGTAAACACACTGAAAAGGCTCATTCTGACTTGAAACTGCATGAAAAAGCTTTCTCTCGCTGAGAAACAGCCTTTAAAGCACTTCTAGACTTGTTTTGAGTTCATTTGCTCAAATGCACTAAAACAGCATTTCTGCTCATAAAAGTCAAGAACTAAGCAAATTGTGCTTTTGAGCTCTAAAATGACTTTTTGTGTCCAAAACTAAAACACACTGAAAAGGCTCATTCTGACTTGAAACTGCATGAAAAAGCTTTCTCTCGCTGAGAAACAGCCTTTAAAGCACTTCTAGACTTGTTTTGAGTTCATTTGCTCAAATGCACTAAAACAGCATTTCTGCTCATGAAAACTCAAGAACTAAGCAAATTGTGCTTTTTGAGCTCTAAAATGACTTTTTGTGTCCAAAACTAGAAACACACTGAAAAGGCTCATTCTGACTTGAAACTTCATGAAAAAGCTTTCTCTCGCTGAGAAACAGCCTTTAAAGCACTTCTAGACTTGTTTTGAGTTCATTTGCTCAAATGCACTAAAACAGCATTTCTGCTCATAAAAGTCAAGAACTAAGCAAATTGTGCTTTTGAGCTCTAAAATGACTTTTTGTGTCCAAAACTAGAAACACACTGAAAAGGCTCATTCTGACTTGAAACTGCATGAAAAAGCTTTCTCTCGCTGAGAAACAAGCCTTTAAAGCACTTCTAGGCATGTTTTGAGTTCATTTGCTCAAAAGCACTAAAACAGCATTTCTGCTCATGAAAACTCAAGAACTAAGCAAATTGTGCTTTTTGAGCTCTAAAATGACTTTTGTGTCCAAAACTAGAAACACACTGAAAAGGCTCATTCTGACTTGAAACTTCATGAAAAAGCTTTCTCTCGCTGAGAAACAGCCTTTAAAGCACTTCTAGACTTGTTTTGAGTTCATTTGCTCAAATGCACTAAAACAGCATTTCTGCTCATGAAAACTCAAGAACTAAGCAAATTGTGCTTTTTGAGCTCTAAAATGACTTTTTGTGTCCAAAACTAGAAACACACTGAAAAGGCTCATTCTGACTTGAAACTGTATGAAAAAGCTTTCTCTCGCTGAGAAACAGCCTTTAAAGTACTTCTAGGCATGTTTTGAGTTCATTTGCTCAAATGCACTAAAACAGCATTTCTGCTCATAAACTCAAGAACTAAGCAAATTGTGCTTTTGAGCTCTAAAATGACTTTTTGTGTCCAAAACTAGAAACACACTGAAAAGGCTCATTCTGACTTGAAACTTCATGAAAAAGCTTTCTCGCTGAGAAACAGCCTTTAAAGCACTTCTAGACTTGTTTTGAGTTCATTTGCTCAAATGCACTAAAACAGCATTTCTGCTCATAAAAACTCAAGAACTAAGCAAATTGTGCTTTTGAGCTCTAAAATGACTTTTTGTGTCCAAAACTAGAAACACACTGAAAAGGCTCATTCTGACTTGAAACTGCATGAAAAAGCTTTCTCTCGCTGAGAAACAGCCTTTAAAGCACTTCTAGACTTGTTTTGAGTTCATTTGCTCAAATGCACTAAAACAGCATTTCTGCTCATAAAAAGTCAAGAACTGAGCAAATTGTGCTTTTGAGCTCTAAAATGACTTTTTGTGTCCAAAACTAGAAACACACTGAAAAGGCTCATTCTGACTTGAAACTGCATGAAAAAGCTTTCTCTCGCTGAGAAACAGCCTTTAAAGCACTTCTAGGCATGTTTTGAGTTCATTTGCTCAAATGCACTAAAACAGCATTTCTGCTCATAAAAACTCAAGAACTAAGCAAATTGTGCTTTTGAGCTCTAAAATGACTTTTTGTGTCCAAAACTAGAAACACACTGAAAAGGCTCATTTCTGACTTGAAACTTCATGAAAAAGCTTTCTCTCGCTGAGAAACAGCCTTTAAAGCACTTCTAGACTTGTTTTGAGTTCATTTGCTCAAATGCACTAAAACAGCATTTCTGCTCATAAAAGTCAAGAACTAAGCAAATTGTGCTTTGAGCTCTAAAATGACTTTTTGTGTCCAAAACTAGAAACACACTGAAAAGGCTCATTCTGACTTGAAACTGCATGAAAAAGCTTTCTCTCTGCTGAGAAACAGCCTTTAAAGCACTTCTAGGCATGTTTTGAGTTCATTTGCTCAAATGCACTAAAACAGCATTTCTGCTCATAAAAACTCAAGAACTAAGCAAATTGTGCTTTTTTTAGCTCTAAAATGACTTTTTGTGTCCAAAACTAGAAACACACTGAAAAGGCTCATTCTGACTTGAAACTTCATGAAAAAGCTTTCTCTCGCTGAGAAACAGCCTTTAAAAGCACTTCTAGACTTGTTTTGAGTTCATTTGCTCAAATGCACTAAAACAGCATTTCTGCTCATGAAAACTCAAAGAACTAAGCAAATTGTGCTTTTGAGCTCTAAAATGACTTTTTGTGTCCAAAACTAGAAACACACTGAAAAGGCTCATTCTGACTTGAAACTGCATGAAAAAGCTTTCTCTCGCTGAGAAACAGCCTTTAAAGCACTTCTAGACATGTTTTGAGTTCATTTGCTCAAATGCACTAAAACAGCATTTCTGCTCATAAAAAGTCAAGAACTAAGCAAATTGTGCTTTTGAGCTCTAAAATGACTTTTGTGTCCAAAACTGTAAACACACACTGAAAAGGCTCATTCTGACTTGAAACTGCATGAAAAAGCTTTCTCTCGCTGAGAAACAGCCTTTAAAGCACTTCTAGACATGTTTTGAGTTCATTTGCTCAAAAGCACTAAACAGCATTTCTGCTCATGAAAACTCAAGAACTAAGCAAATTGTGCTTTTGAGCTCTAAAATGACTTTTTGTGTCCAAAACTAGAAACACACTGAAAAGGCTCATTCTGACTTGAAACTGCATGAAAAAGCTTTCTCTCGCTGAGAAACAGCCTTTAAAGCACTTCTAGACTTGTTTTGAGTTCATTTGCTCAAATGCACTAAAACAGCATTTCTGCTCATAAAAGTCAAGAACTAAGCAAATTGTGCTTTTGAGCTCTAAAATGACTTTTTGTGTCCAAAACTAGAAACACACTGAAAAGGCTCATTCTGACTTGAAACTGCATGAAAAAGCTTTCTCTCGCTGAGAAACAGCCTTTAAAGCACTTCTAGGCATGTTTTGAGTTCATTTGCTCAAAAGCACTAAAACAGCATTTCTGCTCATGAAAACTCAAGAACTAAGCAAATTGTGCTTTTTGAGCTCTAAAATGACTTTTGTGTCCAAAACTAGAAACACACTGAAAAGGCTCATTCTGACTTGAAACTTCATGAAAAAGCTTTCTCTCGCTGAGAAACAGCCTTTAAAGCACTTCTAGGCATGTTTTGAGTTCATTTGCTCAAATGCACTAAAACAGCATTTCTGCTCATAAAAACTCAAGAACTAAGCAAATTGTGCTTTTGAGCTCTAAAATGACTTTTTGTGTCCAAAACTAGAAACACACTGAAAAGGCTCATTCTGACTTGAAACTTCATGAAAAAGCTTTCTCTCGCTGAGAAACAGCCTTTAAAGCACTTCTAGACATGTTTTGAGTTCATTTGCTCAAATGCACTAAAACAGCATTTCTGCTCATAAAAACTCAAGAACTAAGCAAATTGTGCTTTTGAGCTCTAAAATGACTTTTTGTGTCCAAAACTGTAAACACACTGAAAAGGCTCATTCTGACTTGAAACTGCATGAAAAAGCTTTCTCTCGCTGAGAACAGCCTTTAAAGCACTTCTAGACTTGTTTTGAGTTCATTTGCTCAAAAGCACTAAAACAGCATTTCTGCTCATGAAAACTCAAGAACTAAGCAAATTGTGCTTTTGAGCTCTAAAATGACTTTTTGTGTCCAAAACTGTAAACACACTGAAAAGGCTCATTCTGACTTGAAACTGCATGAAAAAGCTTTCTCTCGCTGAGAAACAGCCTTTAAAGCACTTCTAGACTTGTTTTGAGTTCATTTGCTCAAATGCACTAAAACAGCATTTCTGCTCATAAAAAGTCAAGAACTAAGCAAATTGTGCTTTTTGAGCTCTAAAATGACTTTTGTGTCCAAAACTAGAAACACACTGAAAAGGCTCATTCTGACTTGAAACTGCATGAAAAGCTTTCTCTCGCTGAGAAACAGCCTTTAAAGCACTTCTAGACTTGTTTTGAGTTCATTTGCTCAAAGCACTAAAACAGCATTTCTGCTCATGAAAACTCAAGAACTAAGCAAATTGTGCTTTTGAGCTCTAAAATGACTTTTTGTGTCCAAAACTAGAAACACACTGAAAAGGCTCATTCTGACTTGAAACTGCATGAAAAAGCTTTCTCTCGCTGAGAAACAGCCTTTAAAGCACTTCTAGACATGTTTTGAGTTCATTTGCTCAAATGCACTAAAACAGCATTTCTGCTCATGAAAACTCAAGAACTAAGCAAATTGTGCTTTTGAGCTCTAAAATGACTTTTTGTGTCCAAAAGTAGAAACACACTGAAAAGGCTCATTCTGACTTGAAACTTCATGAAAAAGCTTTCTCTCGCTGAGAAACAGCCTTTAAAGCACTTCTAGACTTGTTTTGAGTTCATTTGCTCAAATGCACTAAAACAGCATTTCTGCTCATAAAAAGTCAAGAACTGAGCAAATTGTGCTTTTTGAGCTCTAAAATGACTTTTTGTGTCCAAAACTAGAAACACACTGAAAAGGCTCATTCTGACTTGAAACTGCATGAAAAAGCTTTCTCGCTGCTGAGAAACAGCCTTTAAAGCACTTCTAGGCATGTTTTGAGTTCATTTGCTCAAATGCACTAAAACAGCATTTCTGCTCATGAAAACTCAAGAACTGAGCAAATTGTGCTTTTGAGCTCTAAAATGACTTTTTGTGTCCAAAAGTAGAAACACACTGAAAAGGCTCATTCTGACTTGAAACTTCATGAAAAAGCTTTCTCTCGCTGAGAAACAGCCTTTAAAGCACTTCTAGACTTGTTTTGAGTTCATTTGCTCAAATGCACTAAAACAGCATTTCTGCTCATAAAAAGTCAAGAACTAAGCAAATTGTGCTTTTTGAGCTCTAAAATGACTTTTTGTGTCCAAAACTAGAAACACACTGAAAAGGCTCATTCTGACTTGAAACTGCATGAAAAAGCTTTCTCTCGCTGAGAAACAGCCTTTAAAGCACTTCTAGGCATGTTTTGAGTTCATTTGCTAAGAAGCACTAAAACAGCATTTCTGCTCATGAAAACTCAAGAACTAAGCAAATTGTGCTTTTGAGCTCTCTAAAATGACTTTTTGTGTCCAAAACTAGAAACACACTGAAAAGGCTCATTCTGACTTGAAACTTCATGAAAAAGCTTTCTCTCTGAGAGAAACAGCCTTTAAAGCACACTTCTAGGCATGTTTTGAGTTCATTTGCTCAAATGCACTAAAACAGCATTTCTGCTCATGAAAACTCAAGAACTAAGCAAATTGTGCTTTTGAGCTCTAAAATGACTTTTGTGTGTCCAAAACTGTAAACACACTGAAAAGGCTCATTCTGACTTGAAACTTCATGAAAAAGCTTTCTCTCGCTGAGAAACAGCCTTTAAAGCACTTCTAGGCATGTTTTGAGTTCATTTGCTCAAATGCACTAAAACAGCATTTCTGCTCATAAAAAGTCAAGAACTAAGCAAATTGTGCTTTTGAGCTCTAAAATGACTTTTTGTGTCCAAAACTGTAAACACACTGAAAAGGCTCATTCTGACTTGAAACTTCATGAAAAAGCTTTCTCTCTGAGAAACAGCCTTTAAAGCACTTCTAGACTTGTTTTGAGTTCATTTGCTAAGAAGCACTAAAACAGCATTTCTGCTCATGAAAACTCAAGAACTAAGCAAATTGTGCTTTTTGAGCTCTAAAATGACTTTTTGTGTCCAAAACTGTAAACACACTGAAAAGGCTCATTCTGACTTGAAACTGCATGAAAAAGCTTTCTCTCGCTGAGAAACAGCCTTTAAAGCACTTCTAGGCATGATTTGAGTTAATTTGCTCAAATGCACTAAAACAGCATTTCTGCTCATGAAAACTCAAGAACTAAGCAAATTGTGCTTTTTGAGCTCTAAAATGACTTTTTGTGTCCAAAACTAGAAACACACTGAAAAGGCTCATTCTGACTTGAAACTTCATGAAAAAGCTTTCTCTCGCTGAGAAACAGCCTTTAAAGCACTTCTAGACTTGTTTTGAGTTCATATGCTCAAATGCACTAAAACAGCATTTCTGCTCATAAAAAGTCAAGAACTGAGCAAATTGTGCTTTTTGAGCTCTAAAATGACTTTTTGTGTCCAAAACTAGAAACACACTGAAAAGGCTCATTCTGACTTGAAACTGCATGAAAAAGCTTTCTCTCGCTGAGAAACAGCCTTTAAAGCACTTCTAGACTTGTTTTGAGTTCATATGCTCAAATGCACTAAAACAGCATTTCTGCTCATAAAAAGTCAAGAACTGAGCAAATTGTGCTTTTGAGCTCTAAAATGACTTTTGTGTCCAAAACTAGAAACACACTGAAAAGGCTCATTCTGACTTGAAACTGCATGAAAAAGCTTTCTCTCGCTGAGAAACAGCCTTTAAAGCACTTCTAGGCATGTTTTGAGTTCATTTGCTCAAATGCATTAAAACAGCATTTCTGCTCAAGAAAACTCAAGAACTGAGCAAATTGTGCTTTTTGAGCTCTAAAATGACTTTTTGTGTCCAAAAGTAGAAACACACTGAAAAGGCTCATTCTGACTTGAAACTTCATGAAAAAGCTTTCTCTTGCTGAGAAACAGCCTTTAAAGCACTTCTAGACTTGTTTTGAGTTCATTTGCTCAAATGCACTAAAACATCATTTCTGCTCATAAGAAGTCAAGAACTAAGCAAATTGTGCTTTTGAGGTCTAAAATGACTTTTGTGTCCAAAACTAGAAACACACTGAAAAGGCTCATTCTGACTTGAAACTGCATGAAAAAGCTTTCTCTCGCTGAGAAACAGCCTTTAAAGCACTTCTAGGCATGTTTTGCGTTCATTTGCTAAGAAGCACTAAAACAGCATTTCTGCTCATGAAAACTCAAGAACTAAGCAAATTGTGCTTTTTGAGCTCTAAAATGACTTTTTGTGTCAAAACTAGAAACACACTGAAAAGGCTCATTCTGACTTGAAACTTCATGAAAAAGCTTTCTCTCGCTGAGAAACAGCCTTTAAAGCACTTCTAGACTTGTTTTGAGTTCATTTGCTCAAATGCATTAAAACAGCATTTCTGCTCATAAAAACTCAAGAACTAAGCAAATTGTGCTTTTGAGCTCTAAAATGACTTTTTGTGTCCAAAACTAGAAACACACTGAAAAGGCTCATTCTGACTTGAAACTTCATGAAAAAGCTTTCTCTCGCTGAGAAACAGCCTTTAAAGCACTTCTAGGCATGTTTTGAGTTCATTTGCTCAAATGCACTAAAACAGCATTTCTGCTCATAAAAAGTCAAGAACTAAGCAAATTGTGCTTTTGAGCTCTAAAATGACTTTTTGTGTCCAAAACTAGAAACACACTGAAAAGGCTCATTCTGACTTGAAACTTCATGAAAAAGCTTTCTCTCTGAGAAACAGCCTTTAAAGCACTTCTAGACTTGTTTTGAGTTCATTTGCTCAAATGCACTAAAACAGCATTTCTGCTCATGAAAACTCAAGAACTAAGCAAATTGTGCTTTTTGAGCTCTAAAATGACTTTTTGTGTCCAAAACTAGAAACACACTGAAAAGGCTCATTCTGACTTGAAACTGCGAAAAAGCTTTCTCTCGCTGAGAAACAGCCTTTAAAGCACTTCTAGACTTGTTTTGAGTTCATTTGCTCAAATGCACTAAAACATCATTTCTGCTCATAAAAAGTCAAGAACTAAGCAAATTGTGCTTTTGAGCTCTAAAATGACTTTTTGTGTCCAAAACTAGAAACACACTGAAAAGGCTCATTCTGACTTGAAACTGCATGAAAAAGCTTTCTCTCGCTGAGAAACAGCCTTTAAAGCACTTCTAGGCATGTTTTGAGTTCATTTGCTCAAAAGCACTAAAACAGCATTTCTGCTCATGAAAACTCAAGAACTAAGCAAATTGTGCTTTTGAGCTCTAAAATGACTTTTTGTGTCCAAAACTAGAAACACACTGAAAAGGCTCATTCTGACTTGAAACTTCATGAAAAAGCTTTCTCTCTGAGAAACAGCCTTTAAAGCACTTCTAGACTTGTTTTGAGTTCATTTGCTCAAATGCACTAAAACAGCATTTCTGCTCATAAAAAGTCAAGAACTGAGCAAATTGTGCTTTTTGAGCTCTAAAATGACTTTTTGTGTCCAAAACTAGAAACACACTGAAAAGGCTCATTCTGACTTGAAACTGCATGAAAAAGCTTTCTCTCGCTGAGAAACAGCCTTTAAAGCACTTCTAGACTTGTTTTGAGTTCATTTGCTCAAATGCACTAAAACAGCATTTCTGCTCATGAAAACTCAAGAACTAAGCAAATTGTGCTTTTTGAGCTCTAAAATGACTTTTTGTGTCCAAAACTAGAAACACACTGAAAAGGCTCATTCTGACTTGAAACTGCATGAAAAAGCTTTCTCTCGCTGAGAAACAGCCTTTAAAGCACTTCTAGGCATGTTTTGAGTTCATTTGCTAAGAAGCACTAAAACAGCATTTCTGCTCATGAAAACTCAAGAACTAAGCAAATTGTGCTTTTTGAGCTCTAAAATGACTTTTTGTGTCCAAAAGTAGAAACACACTGAAAAGGCTCATTCTGACTTGAAACTTCATGAAAAAGCTTTCTCTCGCTGAGAAACAGCCTTTAAAGCACTTCTAGACTTGTTTTGAGTTCATTTGCTCAAATGCACTAAAACAGCATTTCTGCTCATAAAAAGTCAAGAACTGAGCAAATTGTGCTTTTGAGCTCTAAAATGACTTTTTGTGTCCAAAACTAGAAACACACTGAAAAGGCTCATTCTGACTTGAAACTGCATGAAAAAGCTTTCTCTCGCTGAGAAACAGCCTTTAAAGCACTTCTAGACTTGTTTTGAGTTCATTTGCTCAAATGCACTAAAACAGCATTTCTGCTCATAAAAAGTCAAGAACTGAGCAAATTGTGCTTTTGAGCTCTAAAATGACTTTTTGTGTCCAAACTAGAAACACACTGAAAAGGCTCATTCTGACTTGAAACTGCATGAAAAAGCTTTCTCTCGCTGAGAAACAGCCTTTAAAGCACTTCTATGCATGTTTTGAGTTCATTTGCTCAAATGCACTAAAACAGCATTTCTGCTCAAGAAAACTCAAGAACTGAGCAAATTGTGCTTTTTGAGCTCTAAAATGACTTTTTGTGTCCAAAAGTAGAAACACACTGAAAAGGCTCATTCTGACTTGAAACTGTATGAAAAAGCTTTCTGTTGCTGAGAAACAGCCTTTAAAGCACTTCTAGACTTGTTTTGAGTTCATTTGCTCAAATGCACTAAAACATCATTTCTGCTCATAAAAAGTCAAGAACTAAGCAAATTGTGCTTTTTGAGCTCTAAAATGACTTTTTGTGTCCAAAACTAGAAACACACTGAAAAGGCTCATTCTGACTTGAAACTGCATGAAAAAGCTTTCTCTCGCTGAGAAACAGCCTTTAAAGCACTTCTAGACTTGTTTTGAGTTCATTTGCTCAAATGCACTAAAACAGCATTTCTGCTCATGAAAAGTCAAGAACTAAGCAAATTGTGCTTTTTGAGCTCTAAAATGACTTTTTGTGTCCAAAACTAGAAACACACTGAAAAGGCTCATTCTGACTTGAAACTGCATGAAAAAGCTTTCTCTCGCTGAGAAACAGCCTTTAAAGCACTTCTAGAGCATGTTTTGAGTTCATTTGCTCAAATGCACTAAAACAGCATTTCTGCTCATAAAACTCAAGAACTGAGCAAATTGTGCTTTTGAGCTCTAAAATGACTTTTTGTGTCCAAAAGTAGAAACACACTGAAAAGGCTCATTCTGACTTGAAACTTCATGAAAAAGCTTTCTCTCGCTGAGAAACAGCCTTTAAAGCACTTCTAGACTTGTTTTGAGTTCATTTGCTCAAATGCACTAAAACAGCATTTCTGCACATGAAAAGTCAAGAACTAAGCAAATTGTGCTTTTTGAGCTCTAAAATGACTTTTTGTGTCCAAAACTAGAAACACACTGAAAAGGCTCATTCTGACTTGAAACTGCATGAAAAAGCTTTCTCTCGCTGAGAAACAGCCTTTAAAGCACTTCTAGGCATGTTTTGAGTTCATTTGCTAAGAAGCACTAAAACAGCATTTCTGCTCATGAAAACTCAAGAACTAAGCAAATTGTGCTTTTTGAGCTCTAAAATGACTTTTTGTGTCCAAAACTAGAAACACACTGAAAAGGCTCATTCTGACTTGAAACTTCATGAAAAAGCTTTCTCGCTGAGAAACAGCCTTTAAAGCACTTCTAGGCATGTTTTGAGTTCATTTGCTAAGAAGCACTAAAACAGCATTTCTGCTCATGAAAACTCAAGAACTAAGCAAATTGTGCTTTTTGAGCTCTAAAATGACTTTTTGTGTCCAAAACTGTAAACACACTGAAAAGGCTCATTCTGACTTGAAACTTCATGAAAAAGCTTTCTCTCGCTGAGAAACAGCCTTTAAAGCACTTCTAGGCATGTTTTGAGTTCATTTGCTCAAATGCACTAAAACAGCATTTCTGCTCATAAAAAGTCAAGAACTAAGCAAATTGTGCTTTTTGAGCTCTAAAATGACTTTTTGTGTCCAAAACTGTAAACACACTGAAAAGGCTCATTCTGACTTGAAACTTCATGAAAAAGCTTTCTTCTCTGAGAAACAGCCTTTAAAAGCACTTCTAGACTTGTTTTGAGTTCATTTGCTAAAAGCACTAAAACAGCATTTCTGCTCATGAAAACTCAAGAACTAAGCAAATTGTGCTTTTGAGCTCTAAAATGACTTTTTGTGTCCAAAACTGTAAACACACTGAAAAGGCTCATTCTGACTTGAAACTGCATGAAAAAGCTTTCTCGCTGAGAAACAGCCTTTAAAGCACTTCTAGACTTGTTTTGAGTTCATTTGCTCAAATGCACTAAAACAGCATTTCTGCTCATAAAAAAGTCAAGAACTAAGCAAATTGTGCTTTTGAGCTCTAAAATGACTTTTGTGTCCAAAACTGTAAACACACTGAAAAGGCTCATTCTGACTTGAAACTGCATGAAAAAGCTTTCTCTCGCTGAGAAACAGCCTTTAAAGCACTTCTAGGCATGTTTTGAGTTCATTTGCTAAAAAGCACTAAAACAGCATTTCTGCTCATGAAAACTCAAGAACTTAAGCAAATTGTGCTTTTGAGCTCTAAAATGACTTTTTGTGTCCAAAACTAGAAACACACTGAAAAGGCTCATTCTGACTTGAAACTTCATGAAAAAAGCTTTCTCTCGCTGAGAAACAGCCTTTAAAGCACTTCTAGACTTGTTTTGAGTTCATTTGCTCAAATGCACTAAAACAGCATTTCTGCTCATAAAAAGTCAAGAACTGAGCAAATTGTGCTTTTGAGCTCTAAAATGACTTTTTGTGTCCAAAACTAGAAACACACTGAAAAGGCTCATTCTGACTTGAAACTGCATGAAAAAGCTTTCTCTCGCTGAGAAACAGCCTTTAAAGCACTTCTAGACTTGTTTTGAGTTCATTTGCTCAAATGCACTAAAACAGCATTTCTGCTCATAAAAAGTCAAGAACTGAGCAAATTGTGCTTTTGAGCTCTAAAATGACTTTTTGTGTCCAAAACTAGAAACACACTGAAAAGGCTCATTCTGACTTGAAACTGCATGAAAAAGCTTTCTCTCGCTGAGAAACAGCCTTTAAAGCACTTCTAGGCATGATTTGAGTTAATTTGCTCAAATGCACTAAAACAGCATTTCTGCTCATAAAAACTCAAGAACTGAGCAAATTGTGCTTTTGAGCTCTCTAAAATGACTTTTTGTGTCCAAAAGTAGAAACACACTGAAAAGGCTCATTCTGACTTGAAACTTCATGAAAAAGCTTTCTCTTGCTGAGAAACAGCCTTTAAAGCACTTCTAGACTTGTTTTGAGTTCATTTGCTCAAATGCACTAAAACATCATTTCTGCTCATAAGAAGTCAAGAACTAAGCAAATTGTGCTTTTGAGGTCTAAAATGACTTTTTGTGTCCAAAACTAGAAACACACTGAAAAGGCTCATTCTGACTTGAAACTGCATGAAAAAGCTTTCTCTCTGCTGAGAAACAGCCTTTAAAGCACTTCTAGGCATGTTTTGAGTTCATTTGCTAAGAAGCACTAAAACAGCATTTCTGCTCATGAAAACTCAAGAACTAAGCAAATTGTGCTTTTTGAGCTCTAAAATGACTTTTTGTGTCCAAAACTGTAGAAACACACTGAAAAGGCTCATTCTGACTTGAAACTTCATGAAAAAGCTCTCGCTGAGAGAAACAGCCTTTAAAGCACTTCTAGGCATGTTTTGAGTTCATTTGCTAAGAAGCACTAAAACAGCATTTCTGCTCATAAAAACTCAAGAACTAAGCAAATTGTGCTTTTGAGCTCTAAAATGACTTTTGTGTCCAAAACTGTAAACACACTGAAAAGGCTCATTCTGACTTGAAACTTCATGAAAAGCTTTCTCTCGCTGAGAAACAGCCTTTAAAGCACTTCTAGGCATGTTTTGAGTTCATTTGCTCAAATGCACTAAAACAGCATTTCTGCTCATAAAAAGTCAAGAACTAAGCAAATTGTGCTTTTGAGCTCTAAAATGACTTTTTGTGTCCAAAATTGTAAACACACTGAAAAGGCTCATTCTGACTTGAAACTTCATGAAAAAGCTTTCTCGCTGAGAAACAGCCTTTAAAGCACTTCTAGACTTGTTTTGAGTTCATTTGCTCAAAGCACTAAAACAGCATTTCTGCTCATGAAAACTCAAGAACTAAGCAAATTGTGCTTTTGAGCTCTAAAATGACTTTTTGTGTCCAAAACTGTAAACACACTGAAAAGGCTCATTCTGACTTGAAACTGCATGAAAAAGCTTTCTCTCGCTGAGAAACAGCCTTTAAAGCACTTCTAGACTTGTTTTGAGTTCATTTGCTCAAATGCACTAAAACATCATTTCTGCTCATAAAAAGTCAAGAACTAAGCAAATTGTGCTTTTTGAGCTCTAAAATGACTTTTTGTGTCCAAAACTGTAAACACACTGAAAAGGCTCATTCTGACTTGAAGCTGCATGAAAAAGCTTTCTCTCGCTGAGAAACAGCCTTTAAAGCACTTCTAGGCATGTTTTGAGTTCATTTGCTCAAATGCACTAAAACAGCATTTCTGCTCATGAAAAGTCAAGAACTAAGCAAATTGTGCTTTTTGAGCTCTAAAATGACTTTTTGTGTCCAAAACTAGAAACACACTGAAAAGGCTCATTCTGACTTGAAACTTCATGAAAAAGCTTTCTCTCTCGCTGAGAAACAGCCTTTAAAGCACTTCTAGACTTGTTTTGAGTTCATTTGCTCAAATGCACTAAAACAGCATTTCTGCTCATAAAAAGTCAAGAACTGAGCAAATTGTGCTTTTGAGCTCTAAAATGACTTTTTGTGTCCAAAACTAGAAACACACTGAAAAGGCTCATTCTGACTTGAAACTGCATGAAAAAAGCTTTCTCTCGCTGAGAAACAGCCTTTAAAGCACTTCTAGACTTGTTTTGAGTTCATTTGCTCAAATGCACTAAAACAGCATTTCTGCTCATAAAAAGTCAAGAACTGAGCAAATTGTGCTTTTGAGCTCTAAAATGACTTTTTGTGTCCAAAACTAGAAACACACTGAAAAGGCTCATTCTGACTTGAAACTGCATGAAAAAGCTTTCTCTCGCTGAGAAACAGCCTTTAAAGCACTTCTAGGCATGTTTTGAGTTCATTTGCTCAAAGCACTAAAACAGCATTTCTGCTCATGAAAACTCAAGAACTAAGCAAATTGTGCTTTTGAGCTCTAAAATGACTTTTGTGTCCAAAAGTAGAAACACACTGAAAAGGCTCATTCTGACTTGAAACTTCATGCATGAAAGCTTTCTCTCGCTGAGAAACAGCCTTTAAAGCACTTCTAGGCATGTTTTGAGTTCATTTGCTAAGAAGCACTAAAACAGCATTTCTGCTCATGAAAACTCAAGAACTAAGCAAATTGTGCTTTTTGAGCTCTAAAATGACTTTTTGTGTCCAAAACTAGAAACACACTGAAAAGGCTCATTCTGACTTGAAACTTCATGAAAAAGCTTTCTCTTGCTGAGAAACAGCCTTTAAAGCACTTCTAGGCATGTTTTGCGTTCATTTGCTCAAATGCACTAAAACAGCATTAAAACAGCATTCTGCTCATAAAACTCAAGAACTAAAGCAAATTGTGCTTTTGAGCTCTAAAATGACTTTTTGTGTCCAAAACTAGAAACACACTGAAAAGGCTCATTCTGACTTGAAACTTCATGAAAAAGCTTTCTCTCGCTGAGAAACAGCGTTTAAAGCACTTCTAGACTTGTTTTGAGTTCATTTGCTAAGAAGCACTAAAACAGCATTTCTGCTCATGAAAACTCAAGAACTAAGCAAATTGTGCTTTTGAGCTCTAAAATGACTTTTTGTGTCCAAAACTAGAAACACACTGAAAAGGCTCATTCTGACTTGAAACTGCATGAAAAAGCTTTCTCTCGCTGAGAAACAGCCTTTAAAGCACTTCTAGACTTGTTTTGAGTTCATTTGCTCAAATGCACTAAAACAGCATTTCTGCTCATAAAAGTCAAGAACTAAGCAAATTGTGCTTTTTGAGCTCTAAAATGACTTTTTGTGTCCAAAACTAGAAACACACTGAAAAGGCTCATTCTGACTTGAAACTGCATGAAAAAGCTTTCTCGCTGAGAAACAGCCTTTAAAGCACTTCTAGGCATGTTTTGAGTTCATTTGCTAAAAAGCACTAAAACAGCATTTCTGCTCATGAAAACTCAAGAACTAAGCAAATTGTGCTTTTTGAGCTCTAAATGACTTTTTGTGTCCAAAACTGTAGAAACACACTGAAAAGGCTCATTCTGACTTGAAACTTCATGAAAAAGCTTTCTCTCGCTGAGAAACAGCCTTTAAAGCACTTCTAGACTTGTTTTGAGTTCATTTGCTCAAATGCACTAAAACAGCATTTCTGCTCATAAAAAGTCAAGAACTGAGCAAATTGTGCTTTTTGAGCTCTAAAATGACTTTTGTGTCCAAAACTAGAAACACACTGAAAAGGCTCATTCTGACTTGAAACTGCATGAAAAAGCTTTCTCTGAGAAACAGCCTTTAAAGCACTTCTAGACTTGTTTTGAGTTCATTTGCTCAAATGCACTAAAACAGCATTTCTGCACATAAAAGTCAAGAACTGAGCAAATTGTGCTTTTGAGCTCTAAAATGACTTTTTGTGTCCAAAACTAGAAACACACTGAAAAGGCTCATTCTGACTTGAAACTGCATGAAAAAGCTTTCTCTCGCTGAGAAACAGCCTTTAAAGCACTTCTAGGCATGATTTGAGTTCATTTGCTCAAATGCACTAAAACAGCATTTCTGCTCATGAAAACTCAAGAACTGAGCAAATTGTGCTTTTGAGCTCTAAAATGACTTTTTGTGTCCAAAAGTAGAAACACACTGAAAAGGCTCATTCTGACTTGAAACTTCATGAAAAAGCTTTCTCTTGCTGAGAAACAGCCTTTAAAGCACTTCTAGACTTGTTTTGAGTTCATTTGCTCAAATGCACTAAAACATCATTTCTGCTCATAAGAAGTCAAGAACTAAGCAAATTGTGCTTTTGAGGTCTAAAATGACTTTTTGTGTCCAAAACTAGAAACACACTGAAAAGGCTCATTCTGACTTGAAACTGCATGAAAAAGCTTTCTCTCGCTGAGAAACAGCCTTTAAAGCACTTCTAGGCATGTTTTGAGTTCATTTGCTAAAAGCACTAAAACAGCATTTCTGCTCATGAAAACTCAAGAACTAAGCAAATTGTGCTTTTGAGCTCTAAAATGACTTTTTGTGTCCAAAACTAGAAACACACTGAAAAGGCTCATTCTGACTTGAAACTTCATGAAAAAGCTTTCTCTCGCTGAGAAACAGCCTTTAAAGCACTTCTAGACTTGTTTTGAGTTCATTTGCTCAAATGCACTAAAACAGCATTTCTGCTCATAAAAAGTCAAGAACTGAGCAAATTGTGCTTTTGAGCTCTCTAAAATGACTTTTGTGTGTCCAAAACTAGAAACACACTGAAAAGGCTCATTCTGACTTGAAACTGCATGAAAAAGCTTTCTCTCGCTGAGAAACAGCCTTTAAAGCACTTCTAGGCATGTTTGAGTTCATTTGCTCAAATGCACTAAAACAGCATTTCTGCTCATGAAAACTCAAGAACTAAGCAAATTGTGCTTTTGAGCTCTAAAATGACTTTTGTGTCCAAAAGTAGAAACACACTGAAAAGGCTCATTCTGACTTGAAACTTCATGAAAAAGCTTTCTCTCGCTGAGAAACAGCAGCCTTTAAAGCACTTCTAGACTTGTTTTGAGTTCATTTGCTCAAATGCACTAAAACATCATTTCTGCTCATAAAAGTCAAGAACTAAGCAAATTGTGCTTTTGAGCTCTAAAATGACTTTTTGTGTCCAAAACTAGAAACACACTGAAAAGGCTCATTCTGACTTGAAACTGCATGAAAAAAGCTTTCTCTCGCTGAGAAACAGCCTTTAAAGCACTTCTAGGCATGTTTTGAGTTCATTTGCTCAAATGCACTAAAACAGCATTTCTGCTCATGAAAACTCAAGAACTAAGCAAATTGTGCTTTTGAGCTCTAAAATGACTTTTTGTGTCCAAAACTAGAAACACACTGAAAAGGCTCATTCTGACTTGAAACTTCATGAAAAAGCTTTCTCTCGCTGAGAAACAGCCTTTAAAGCACTTCTAGACTTGTTTTGAGTTCATTTGCTCAAATGCACTAAAACAGCATTTCTGCTCATAAAAGTCAAGAACTAAGCAAATTGTGCTTTTGAGCTCTAAAATGACTTTTTGTGTCCAAAACTAGAAACACACTGAAAAGGCTCATTCTGACTTGAAACTGCATGAAAAAGCTTTCTCTCGCTGAGAAACAGCCTTTAAAGCACTTCTAGACATGTTTTGAGTTCATTTGCTAAAAAGCACTAAAACAGCATTTCTGCTCATGAAAACTCAAGAACTAAGCAAATTGTGCTTTTGAGCTCTAAAATGACTTTTTGTGTCCAAAACTAGAAACACACTGAAAAGGCTCATTCTGACTTGAAACTTCATGAAAAAGCTTTCTCTCGCTGAGAAACAGCCTTTAAAGCACTTCTAGGCATGTTTTGAGTTCATTTGCTCAAATGCACTAAAACAGCATTTCTGCTCATAAAAACTCAAGAACTAAGCAAATTGTGCTTTTGAGCTCTAAAATGACTTTTTGTGTCCAAAACTGTAAACACACTGAAAAGGCTCATTCTGACTTGAAACTTCATGAAAAAGCTTTCTCTCGCTGAGAAACAGCCTTTAAAAAGCACTTCTAGACTTGTTTTGAGTTCATTTGCTAAAAAGCACTAAAACAGCATTTCTGCTCATGAAAACTCAAGAACTAAGCAAATTGTGCTTTTGAGCTCTAAAATGACTTTTTGTCCAAAACTAGAAACACACTGAAAAGGCTCATTCTGACTTGAAACTGCATGAAAAAGCTTTCTCTCGCTGAGAAACAGCCTTTAAAGCACTTCTAGGCATGTTTTGAGTTCATTTGCTCAAATGCACTAAAACAGCATTTCTGCTCATAAAAAGTCAAGAACTAAGCAAATTGTGCTTTTTGAGCTCTAAAATGACTTTTGTGTCCAAAACTAGAAACACACTGAAAAGGCTCATTCTGACTTGAAACTTCATGAAAAAGCTTTCTCTCTGAGAAAACAGCCTTTAAAGCACTTCTAGACTTGTTTTGAGTTCATTTGCTAAAAAGCACTAAAACAGCATTTCTGCTCATGAAAACTCAAGAACTAAGCAAATTGTGCTTTTTGAGCTCTAAAATGACTTTTTGTGTCCAAAACTGTAAACACACTGAAAAGGCTCATTCTGACTTGAAACTGCATGAAAAAGCTTTCTCGCTGAGAAACAGCCTTTAAAGCACTTCTAGACTTGTTTTGAGTTCATTTGCTCAAATGCACTAAAACATCATTTCTGCTCATAAAAAGTCAAGAACTAAGCAAATTGTGCTTTTTGAGCTCTAAAATGACTTTTTGTGTCCAAAACTGTAAACACACTGAAAAGGCTCATTCTGACTTGAAACTGCATGAAAAAGCTTTCTCTCGCTGAGAAACAGCCTTTAAAGCACTTCTAGGCATGTTTTGAGTTCATTTGCTAAGAAGCACTAAAACAGCATTTCTGCTCATGAAAACTCAAGAACTAAGCAAATTGTGCTTTTTGAGCTCTAAAATGACTTTTGTGTCCAAAACTAGAAACACACTGAAAAGGCTCATTCTGACTTGAAACTTCATGAAAAAGCTTTCTCTCGCTGAGAAACAGCCTTTAAAGCACTTCTAGACTTGTTTTGAGTTCATTTGCTCAAATGCACTAAAACAGCATTTCTGCTCATAAAAAGTCAAGAACTAAGCAAATTGTGCTTTTTGAGCTCTAAAATGACTTTTTGTGTCCAAAACTAGAAACACACTGAAAAGGCTCATTCTGACTTGAAACTGCATGAAAAAGCTTTCTCTCGCTGAGAAACAGCCTTTAAAGCACTTCTAGACTTGTTTTGAGTTCATATGCTCAAATGCACTAAAACAGCATTTCTGCTCATAAAAAGTCAAGAACTGAGCAAATTGTGCTTTTTGAGCTCTAAAATGACTTTTTGTGTCCAAAACTAGAAACACACTGAAAAGGCTCATTCTGACTTGAAACTGCATGAAAAAGCTTTCTCTCGCTGAGAAACAGCCTTTAAAGCACTTCTAGGCATGTTTGAGTTCATTTGCTCAAATGCACTAAAACAGCATTTCTGCTCATGAAAACTCAAGAACTGAGCAAATTGTGCTTTTTGAGCTCTAAAATGACTTTTTGTGTCCAAAAGTAGAAACACACTGAAAAGGCTCATTCTGACTTGAAACTTCATGAAAAAGCTTTCTCTCGCTGAGAAACAGCCTTTAAAGCACTTCTAGACTTGTTTTGAGTTCATTTGCTCAAATGCACTAAAACATCATTTCTGCTCATAAAAGTCAAGAACTAAGCAAATTGTGCTTTTGAGCTCTAAAATGACTTTTTGTGTCCAAAACTAGAAACACACTGAAAAGGCTCATTCTGACTTGAAACTGCATGAAAAAGCTTTCTCTCGCTGAGAAACAGCCTTTAAAGCACTTCTAGGCATGTTTTGCGTTCATTTGCTAAGAAGCACTAAAACAGCATTTCTGCTCATGAAAACTCAAGAACTAAGCAAATTGTGCTTTTTGAGCTCTAAAATGACTTTTTGTGTCCAAAACTGTAGAAACACACTGAAAAGGCTCATTCTGACTTGAAACTTCATGAAAAAGCTTTCTCTCGCTGAGAAACAGCCTTAAAAGCACTTCTAGACTTGTTTTGAGTTCATTTGCTCAAATGCACTAAAACAGCATTTCTGCACATAAAAAGTCAAGAACTAAGCAAATTGTGCTTTTTGAGCTCTAAAATGACTTTTTGTGTCCAAAACTAGAAACACACTGAAAAGGCTCATTCTGACTTGAAACTGCATGAAAAAGCTTTCTCTCGCTGAGAAACAGCCTTTAAAGCACTTCTAGGCATGTTTTGAGTTCATTTGCTCAAATGCACTAAAACAGCATTTCTGCTCATGAAAACTCAAGAACTAAGCAAATTGTGCTTTTTGAGCTCTAAAATGACTTTTTGTCCAAAACTAGAAACACACTGAAAAGGCTCATTCTGACTTGAAACTTCATGAAAAAGCTTTCTCTCGCTGAGAAACAGCCTTTAAAGCACTTCTAGACTTGTTTTGAGTTCATTTGCTCAAATGCACTAAAACAGCATTTCTGCTCATAAAAAGTCAAGAACTAAGCAAATTGTGCTTTTGAGCTCTAAAATGACTTTTTGTGTCCAAAACTAGAAACACACTGAAAAGGCTCATTCTGACTTGAAACTGCATGAAAAAGCTTTCTCTCGCTGAGAAACAGCCTTTAAAGCACTTCTAGGCATGTTTTGAGTTCATTTGCTAAAATGCACTAAAACAGCATTTCTGCTCATGAAAACTCAAGAACTAAGCAAATTGTGCTTTTTGAGCTCTAAAATGACTTTTTGTGTCCAAACTGTAAACACACTGAAAAGGCTCATTCTGACTTGAAACTTCATGAAAAAGCTTTCTCTCGCTGAGAAACAGCCTTTAAAAGCACTTCTAGACTTGTTTTGAGTTCATTTGCTCAAATGCACTAAAACAGCATTTCTGCTCATAAAAAAGTCAAGAACTAAGCAAATTGTGCTTTTTGAGCTCTAAAATGACTTTTTGTGTCCAAAACTAGAAACACACTGAAAAGGCTCATTCTGACTTGAAACTGCATGAAAAAGCTTTCTCTCGCTGAGAAACAGCCTTTAAAGCACTTCTAGGCATGTTTTGAGTTCATTTGCTAAAAAGCACTAAAACAGTATTTCTGCTCATGAAAACTCAAGAACTAAGCAAATTGTGCTTTTGAGCTCTAAAATGACTTTTTGTGTCCAAAACTGTAAACACACTGAAAAGGCTCATTCTGACTTGAAACTTCATGAAAAAGCTTTCTCTCGCTGAGAAACAGCCTTTAAAGCACTTCTAGGCATGTTTTGAGTTCATTTGCTCAAATGCACTAAAACAGCATTTCTGCTCATAAAAAGTCAAGAACTAAGCAAATTGTGCTTTTGAGCTCTAAAATGACTTTTTGTGTCCAAACTAGAAACACACTGAAAAGGCTCATTCTGACTTGAAACTTCATGAAAAAGCTTTCTCTCGCTGAGAAACAGCCTTTAAAGCACTTCTAGACTTGTTTTGAGTTCATTTGCTAAAAAGCACTAAAACAGCATTTCTGCTCATGAAAACTCAAGAACTAAGCAAATTGTGCTTTTGAGCTCTAAAATGACTTTTTGTGTCCAAAAGTAGAAACACACTGAAAAGGCTCATTCTGACTTGAAACTTCATGAAAAAGCTTTCTCTCGCTGAGAAACAGCCTTTAAAGCACTTCTAGACTTGTTTTGAGTTCATTTGCTCAAATGCACTAAAACAGCATTTCTGCTCATAAAAACTCAAGAACTAAGCAAATTGTGCTTTTGAGCTCTAAAATGACTTTTGTGTCCAAAACTAGAAACACACTGAAAAGGCTCATTCTGACTTGAAACTGCATGAAAAAGCTTTCTCTCGCTGAGAAACAGCCTTTAAAGCACTTCTAGGCATGTTTTGAGTTCATTTGCTAAATGCACTAAAACAGCATTTCTGCTCATGAAAACTCAAGAACTAAGCAAATTGTGCTTTTGAGCTCTAAAATGACTTTTTGTGTCCAAAACTAGAAACACACTGAAAAGGCTCATTCTGACTTGAAACTTCATGAAAAAGCTTTCTCTCGCTGAGAAACAGCCTTTAAAGCACTTCTAGACTTGTTTTGAGTTCATTTGCTCAAATGCACTAAAACAGCATTTCTGCTCATAAAAAGTCAAGAACTGAGCAAATTGTGCTTTTTGAGCTCTAAAATGACTTTTTGTGTCCAAAACTAGAAACACACTGAAAAGGCTCATTCTGACTTGAAACTGCATGAAAAAGCTTTCTCTCGCTGCTGAGAAACAGCCTTTAAAGCACTTCTAGACTTGTTTTGAGTTCATTTGCTCAAATGCACTAAAACAGCATTTCTGCTCATAAAAAGTCAAAACGGGCTAAATTAGTTTCTTTGAGCCCTAATATGACTTTGTGTCCAAAACTGAAATACACTGAAAAGGCCTATTCTTGTCTTGAAACTGTATGAAAAGCTTCACATTGAGAAACAACTTTGTAAAGTGACTTCAGGCTTGTTTGAGTTCATCAAGGAGATGCATGAAACATTTGGGTCACAGTGCCGGGCACTAGTAATGCTTAGTTTAGTATATGATTTAAATCTAAAACTAAATATATTTGTAAGACTATTTTGCTGAAACTGTATAGGGAAGCTTCATTGAGAAACAACTTTAAAGCACTTCTAGACTTGTTTCTGAGTTCATTTGCTGGAGATGTACTAAACAGCATTTCTGCTCATGAAAGTCAAAAATTCTACAAATTGTGCTTTTGAGCTCTGAATAAGGATTCTTTTTGTGTCTGCAAATTAGAAATACACTGAAAAGGCCTATTTTGCACTGAAATCATGGTGCCTCTCATGAGAAACAGCCTTTAAAGCACTTCTAGGCTTCATTTTTGCGCTCCATTTTTGCTAAGAAGTACCAAAACAGCATTTCTACTCAAGAAAAGCCAAGAACTGCTAAAATTGTGCTTTTGAGCTCTAAATATGACTTTTTGTGTCAAAACTAGAAACACACTGAAAAGTAGTCATTTTGCTTTGAAACTGCATGAAAAGCTTTCTCTCGCTGAGAAGAAACAGCCTTTAAAGTGACTTCTAGGCATGTTTTTGAGTTGATTTGCTCCAGACACTACTAAAACAGCATTTCTGCTCATATAAAGTCAAAAACTAAAGCAAATTGTGCTTTTGAGCTCTAAGAGAATGACTTTTGTGTCCAAATCAGTAAACACTGAAAAGGCTCATTCTGACTTGGAAACTAGCACTTGAAAAAGCTTTCTCTCGCTGAGAAAGCAACCAGCACAAAAACACTTCTAGACTTGTTTTGGGTTCATTTGCTAAGGATGCACTAAAACAGCATTTCTGCTCATTCAAAAAGTCAAAACTGAAGCAAATGAATGCTTTTGAGCTCTAAAATGACTTTTGTGTGTCCAAAACTGTAGAAACACTGAAAAGGCTCATTCTGACTTGAAACTGCATGAAAAAGCTTTCTCTCGCTGAGAAACAGTAACTTTAAAGCACTTCTAGGCATGTTTTGATTAATTTGCTCAAATGTACCCTAAAACAGCATTTCTGGGCTCATAGAAAAGTCAAGAACTAGACAAATTAATGCTTTTAGAGCTCTAAAATGACTTTTGTGTCCAAAATTAGAAACACACTGAAAAGGCCTATTCCTGGTTTGAAACTTCATGAAAAGCTTTCTCCTGGGCCAGAAACAATGCTTTAAACACTTCTGAACTTTGTTTTGAGTTCCATTTGCTCCAAATGCACTAAAACATCATTTCTGGGCTCAAGTCAAAGTCAAGAACTAAGCAAATTGTGCTTTGAGCTCTAAAATGACTTTTGTGTCAAAACTAGAAACACACTGAAAGGCTCATTCTGAGCTTGAAACTGCACCAGAAAAGCTTTCTCTAGCTGAGAAACTGACGCTTTAAAAGCACTTCTAGGCATGTTTGAGTTCATTTGCTCAGAATGCACTAAAACAGCATTTCTGCTCATGAAAACTCAAGAACTAAGCAAATTGTGCTTTTTGAGCTCTAAAATGACTTTTGTGTCCAAATGTAGAAACACACTGAAAAGGCTCATTCTGGCTTGAAACTTCATGAAAAAGCTTTCTCTCGCTGAGAAACAACTACAAAACACTTCTAGACTTGTTTGGGTTCATATGCTCAAGTGCACTAAAAACAGCATTTCTGCTCATAAAAAGTCAAGAACTTCAAACCAAATTGTGCTTTTTGAGCTCTAATTAATGACTTTTGTGTCAAAACTAGAAACACTGAAAGGCTCATTCTGACTTGAAACTGCATGAAAAAAGCTTTCTCTCTGCTGAGAAAACAGCAAGCTAAAGCACTTCTAGGCTTGTTTTGAGTTAATTTGCTGAAGCACTAAAACATCATTTCTGCTCATGAAAACTCAAATTTAAACAAATTGTGCTTTTTGAGCTCTAAAATGACTTTGTGTCCAAAATTCAGAAACACACTGAAAAGAGCTCATTCTGACTTGGAAACTTCAAGAAAAAGCTTTCTCTCAGCTGAGAAACAATGCTTCTAAAAACACTTCTAGACATGTTTTGAGTTCATATGCTAAATGCACTAAACAACATTTCTGCTCATAAAACTCAAGAACTAAGGTAAATTGTTGCTTTTGAGCTCCTAAAATAACTTTTGTGTCCAAAACTAGAAACACACTGAAAAGGCTCATTCTGACTTTGAAACTGCATGAAAAAGCTTTCTCTCGCTTGAGAAACACCCTTTAAAGCACTTCTAGGCTTGTTTTGAGTTCATTTGCTCAAATGCACTAAAACAATTTCTGCACATAAAAGTCAAAAGAACTGGCAAATTGTGCTTTTTGAGCTCTAAAATGACTTTTGTGTTCAAGGCTAGAAACACACTAGAAAGGCTCATTTTGTACTTGAAACTGCATGAAAAAGCTTTCTCTCGCTGAGAAACAGCCTTTAAAGCACTTCTAGGCATGATTTGAGTTAATTTGCTCAAATGCACTAAAACAGCATTTCTGCTCATGAGAAAACTCAAGAACTAAGCAAATTGTGCTTTGGAGCTCTAAAATGACTTTTTGTGTCCAAAACTAGAAACACACTGAAAAGGCTCATTCTGACTTGAAACTGCATGAAAAAGCTTTCTCTTGCTGAGAAACAGCCTTTAAAAAGCACTTCTAGACTTGTTTTGAGTTCATTTATCAAATGCACTAAAACATCATTTCTGCTCATAAGAAGTCAAGAACTAAGCAAATTGTGCTTTTTGAGGTCTAAAATGACTTTTGTGTCCAAAACTAGAAACACACTGAAAAGGCTCATTCTGACTTGAAACTGCATGAAAAAGCTTTCTCTCCTTTGAAAACAGCCTTTAAAACACTTCTAGGCATGTTTTGCGTTCATTTGCTCAAATGCACTAAAACAGCATTTCTGCTCATGAAAACTCAAAGAACTAAGCAAATTGTGCTTTTGAGCTCTAAAATGAATTTTTCTTGTGTCCAAAATTGAACTAAACACACTTGAAAAAGGCTCATTCTGACTTGAAACTTCATGAAAAAGCTTTCTCTCGCTGAAACAGCGTTTGACATAGCACTTCTAGACTTATTTTTTGAGTTCATTTGCTGAGAAGCACTAAAACACAACATTTCTGCTCATGAAAACTCAAGAACTAAGCAAATTGTGCTTTTGAGCTCTAAAATGACTTTTGTGTCCGAAACTGTAAACACACTGAAAAGGCTCATTCTGACTTGAAACTGCGAAAAAAGCTTTCTCTCCGCTTGAGAAACAGCCTTTAAAGCACTTCTAGACTTATTTTGAGTTCATTTGCTCAAATGCACTAAAACATCATTTCTGCTCATAAAAAGTCAAGAACTAAGCAAATTGTGCTTTTGAGCTCTAAAATGACTTTTGTGTCAAAAGTAGAAACACACTGAAAAGGCTCATTCTGACTTGAAACTGCATGAAAAAAAGCTTTCTCTCGCTGAGAAACAGCCTTTAATTTCACTTCTAAAGACTTTTTGAGTTCATCTGCTCAAATGCACTAAAACAGCATTTCTGCACATAAAAAGTCAAGAACTGAGCAAATTGTGCTTTTGAAGAGCTCTAAAATGACTTTTGTGTCCTAAACTAGAAACACACTGAAAAGGCTCATTCTGACTTGAAACTGCATGAAAAAGCTTTCTCTCGCTGAGAAACAGCCTTTAAAGCACTTCTAGGCATGATTTGAGTTAATTTGCTCAAATGCACTAAAACAGCATTTCTGCTCAAAAAACTCAAGAACTGAGCAAATTGTGCTTTTGAGCTCTAAAATGACTTTTTGTGTCCAAAACTAGAAACACACTGAAAAGGCTCATTCTGACTTGAAACTTCATGAAAAAGCTTTCTCTTGCTGAGAAACAGCCTTTAAAGCACTTCTAGGCATATTTTGCGTTCATTTGCTAAACACTAAAACAGCATTTCTGCTCATGAAAACTCAAGAAACTAAGCAAATTGTGCTTTTTACTGAGCTCTAAAATGAATTTTGTGTCCAAAATTGTAAACACACTGAAAAGGCTCATTCTGACTTGAAACTTCATGAAAAAGCTTTCTCTCGCTGAGAAACAGCGTTTAAAAACACTTCTAGACTTGTTTTGAGTTCATTTGCTGCTAAACACTAAAACAGCATTTCTGCTCCTTGAAAACTCAAGAACTAAGCAAATTGTGCTTTTGAGCTCTAAAATGACTTTTTGTGTCCAAAACTATAAACACACTGAAAAGGCTCATTCTGACTTGAAACTGCATGAAAAAGCTTTCTCTTTGAGAAACAGCCTTTAAAGCACTTCTAGGCATGTTTTGAGTTCATTTGCTAAACACTAAAACAGCATTTCTGCTCCATGAAAACTCAAGATCTAAGCAAATTGTGCTTTTGAGCTCTAAATGACTTTTTGTGTCCAAAGTAGAAACACACTGAAAAGGCTCATTCTGACTTGAAACTTCATGAAAAAGCTTTCTCTCAACTGAGAAACAGCCTTTAAAAGCACTTCTAGACTTGTTTTGAGTTCATATGCTCAGATGCACTAAAACAACATTTCTGCTCATAAAAAGTCAAGAACTAGAGCAAATTGTGCTTTTTGAGCTCTAAAATGACTTTTGTGTCCAAAACTAGAAACACACTGAAAAGGCTCATTCTGACTTGAAACTGCATGAAAAAAGCTTTTCTCTCGCTGAGAAACAGCCTTTAAAAAGCACTTCTAGACTTATTTTGAGTTCATTTGCTCAAATGCATTAAAACAACATTTCTGCACATAAAAGTCAAGAACTAGGCAAATTGTGCTTTTGAGCTCTAAAATGACTTTTGTGTCCTAAACTAGAAACACCACTGAAAAGGCTCATTCTGACTTGAAACTGCATGAAAAAGCTTTCTCTCGCTGAGAAACAACCTTTATAAAAGCACTTCTAGGCATGTTTTTGAGTTAATTTGCTCAAATGCACTAAAACAGCATTTCTGCTCAAGAAAGAACTCAAGAACTAAGCAAATTGTGCTTTTTGAGCTCTAAAATGACTTTTTGTGTCCAAAAGTAGAAACACACTGAAAAAACTCATTCTGACTTGAAACTGCATGAAAAAGCTTTCTCTAACTGAGAAACAGCCTTTAAAGCACTTCTAGGCATGATTTGAGTTAATTTGCTCAAATGCACTAAAACAGCATTTCTGCTCAAAGAAAACTCAAGAACTGAAACAAATTGTGCTTTTGAGCTCTAAAATGACTTTTGTGTCCAAAGTAAGAAACACACTGAAAAGGCTCATTCTGACTTGAAACTTCATGAAAAAGCTTTCTCTCGCTGAGAAACAGCCTTTACAAAAACACTTCTAGGCATGTTTGAGTTGATTTGCTAAGAAACACACTAAAACAGCATTTCTGCTCATGAAAACTCAAGAACTAAGCAAATTGTGCTTTTGAGCTCTAAAATGACTTTTTGTGTTCAAAGTAGGAAACACACTGAAAGGCTCATTCTGACTTGAAACTTCATGAAAAAGCTTTCTCTCGCTGAGAAACAGCCCAGCAAAAACACTTCTAGACTTGTTTTGAGTTCATATGCTCAAATGCACTAAAACAACATTTCTGCTCATAAAAAGTCAAGAACTGAGCAAATTGTGCTTTTTAGAGCTCTAAAATGACTTTTGTGTCCAAAACTAGAAACACACTGAAAAGGCTCATTCTGACTTGAAACTGCATGAAAAAGCTTTCTCTCGCTGAGAAACAGCCTTTAAAAACACTTCTAGGCATGATTTGAGTTAATTTGCTCAAATGCACTAAAACAGCATTTCTGCACATAAAAAGTCAAGAACTGAGCAAATTGTGCTTTTTGAGCTCTAAAATGACTTTTGTGTCCCTAAACTAGAAACACACTGAAAAGGCTCATTCTGACTTGAAACTGCATGAAAAAAGCTTTCTCTCGCTGAGAAGCAATGCTAAAGCACTTCTAGGCATGATTTGGAGTTAATTTTGCTCAAATGCACTAAAACAGCATTTCTGCTCATGAAAACTCAAGAACTAAGCAAATTGTGCTTTTGAGCTCTAAAATGACTTTTTGTGTTCAAAAGTAGAAACACACTGAAAAAGAGGCTCATTCTGAAGCTTGAAACTTCATGAAAAAGCTTTCTCTCGCTGAGAAACAGCCTTTAAAACACTTCTAGACTTGTTTTGAGTTCATATGCTCCAAATGCACTAAAACAGCATTTCTGCTCATAAAAAGTCAAGAACTGAGCAAATTGTGCTTTTGAGCTCTAAAATGACTTTTGTGTCCAAAACTAGAAACACACTGAAAAGGCTCATTCTGACTTGAAACTGCACGTGAAAAAAAGCTTTCTCTCGCTGAGAAACAGCCTTTAATGCACTTCTAGACTTGTTTTGAGTTCATTTTGCTCAAATGCATTAAAACAACATTTCTGCACATAAAAGGTCAAGAACTGAGCAAATTGTGCTTTTTGCTCTAAAATGACTTTTTGTGTCCTAAACTAGAAACACTGAAAAGGCTCATTCTGACTTGAAACTGCATGAAAAGCTTTCTCTAGCTGAAAACAGCCTTTAAAGCACTTCTAGGCATGATTTGAGTTAATTTGCTCAAATGCACTAAAACAGCATTTCTGCTCAAAAAACTCAAGAACTAGCAAATTGTGCTTTTGAGCTCTAAAATGACTTTTGTGTCCAAAACTAGAAACACACTGAAAAGGCTCATTCTGACTTGAAACTTCATGAAAAAGCTTTCTCTTGCTGAGAAACAGCCTTTAAAGCACTTCTAGACTTGTTTTGCGTTCATTTGCTAAACACTAAAACAGCATTTCTGCTCATGAAAACTCAAGAACTAAGCAAATTGTGCTTTTGAAGCTCTAAAATGAATTTTGTGTCCAAAACTAGAAACACACTGAAAAGGCTCATTCTGACTTGAAACTTCATGAAAAAGCTTTCTCTCGCTGAAACAGCGTTTAAAACACTTCTAGACTTGTTTTGAGTTCATTTGCTAAGAAGCACTAAAACAGCATTTCTGCTCATGAAAACTCAAGAACTAAACAAATTGTGCTTTTTGAGCTCTAAAATGACTTTTGTGTCCAAAACTGTAAACACACTGAAAAGGCTCATTCTGACTTGAAACTGTGAAAAAAAGCTTTCTCTCTCTGAGAAACAGCCTTTAAAGCACTTCTAGACTTGTTTTGAGTTCATTTGCTCAAATGCACTAAAACATCATTTCTGCTCATAAAAAGTCAAAGAACTAAGCAAATTGTGCTTTGAGCTCTAAAATGACTTTTTTGTGTCCAAAACTGTAAACACACACAGAAAGGCTCATTCTGACTTGAAACTGCATAAAAAGCTTTCTCTCGCTGAGAAACAGCCTTTAAAAACACTTCTAGAGCATGTTTGAGTTCATTTGCTAAGAACTGCACTAAAACAGCATTTCTGCTCATGAAAACTCAAGATCTAAGCAAATTGTACTTTTTGAGCTCTAAAATGACTTTTGTGTCAAAAGTAGAAACACACTGAAAAAGGCTCATTCTGACTTGAAACTTCATGAAAAAAGCTTTCTCTCCTTGAGAAACAGCCTTTAAAAACACTTCTAGACTTGTTTTGGGTTCATATGCTCAAATGCACTAAAACAACATTTCTGCTCATAAAAGTCAAGAACTGAGCAAATTGTGCTTTTGGGCTCTAAAATGACTTTTTGTGTCCAAAACTAGAAACACACTGAAAAGGCTCATTCTGACTTGAAACTACATGAAAAAGCTTTCTCTCGCTGAGAAACAGCCTTTAAAAAAGCACTTCTAGACTTGTTTGCGTTCATTTGCTCAAATGCATTAAAACAACATTTCTGCACATAAAAAGTCAAGAACTGAGCAAATTGTTGCTTTTGAGCTCTAAAATGACTTTTGTGTCTAAACTAGAAACACACTGAAAAGGCTCATTCTGACTTGAAACTGCATGAAAAAGCTTTCTCTCGCTGAGAAACAGCCTTTAAAAAGCACTTCTAGGCATGATTTGAGTTAATTTGCTCAAATGCACTAAAACAGCATTTCTGCTCAAAAAACTCAAGAACTGAGCAAATTGTGCTTTTGAGCTCTAAAATGACTTTTGTGTCCAAAAGTAGAAACACACTGAAAAGGCTCATTCTGACTTGAAACTTCATGAAAAAGCTTTCTCTTGCTGAGAAACAGCCTTTAAAAGCACTTCTAGACTTGTTTTGAGTTCATTTGCTCAAATGCACTAAAACATCAATTCTGCTCATAAGAAGTCAAGAACTAAGCAAATTGTGCCTTTTGAGGTCTAAAATGACTTTTTGTGTCCAAAACTAGAAACACACTGAAAAGGCTCATTCTGACTTGAAACTGCATGAAAAAGCTTTCTCTCAGCTGAGAAACAGCCTTTAAAGCACTTCTAGGCATGTTTGAGTTGATTTGCTGAAGCACTAAAACAGCATTTCTGCTCATGAAAACTCAAGAACTAAGCAAATTGTGCTTTTGGAGCTCTAAAATGACTTTTTGTGTTCAAAAGTAGAAACACACTGAAAGGAAGCTCATTCTGACTTGAAACTTCATGAAAAGCTTTCTCTCGCTGAAAACAGCCTTTAAAAACACTTCTAGACTTGTTTTGAGTTCATATGCTCAAATGCACTAAAACAGCATTTCTGCTCATAAAAAGTCAAGAACTAAGCAAATTGTGCTTTTGAGCTCTAAAATGACTTTTTGTGTCCAAAACTAGAAACACACTGAAAGGCTCATTCTGACTTGAAACTGCATGAAAAAGCTTTCTCTCGCTGAGAAACAGCCTTTAAAGCACTTCTAGGCATGTTTTGAGTTAATTTGCTCAAATGCACTAAAAACAGCATTTCTGCACATAAAAAGTCAAGAACTGAGCAAATTGTGCTTTTGAGCTCTAAAATGACTTTTTGTGTCCTAAACTAGAAACACACTGAAAAGGCTCATTCTGACTTGAAACTGCATGAAAAAGCTTTCTCTCGCTGAGAAACAGCCTTTAAAACACTTCTAGGCATGATTTGAGTTAATTTGCTCAAATGCACTAAAACAGCATTTCTGCTCATGAAAAACTCAAGAACTAAGCAAATTGTGCTTTTTGAGCTCTAAAATGACTTTTTTGTGTCAAAAGTAGAAACACACTGAAAAGGCTCATTCTGACTTGAAAACTTCATGAAAAAGCTTTCTCTCGCTGAGAAACAGCCTTTAAAGCACTTCTAGACTTGTTTTGAGTTCATATGCTCAAATGCACTAAAACAACATTTCTGCTCATAAAAAGTCAAGAGAACTGAGCAAATTGTGCTTTTTAGCTCTAAAATGACTTTTTGTGTCCAAAACTGAAACACACTGAAAAGGCTCATTCTGACTTGAAACTGCATGAAAAAAGCTTTCTCTCGCTGAGAAACAGCCTTTAATGCACTTCTAGACTTGTTTTGAGTTCATTTGCTCAAATGCATTAAAACAGCATTTCTGCACATAAAAGTCAAGAACTGAGCAAATTGTGCTTTTGAGCTCTAAAATGACTTTTGTGTCTAAACTAGAAACACACTGAAAAGGCTCATTCTGACTTGAAACTGCATGAAAAAGCTTTCTCTCGCTGAGAAACAGCCTTTAAAGCACTTCTAGGCATGATTTGAGTTAATTTGCTCAAATGCACTAAAACAGCATTTCTGCTCAAGAACTGAGCAAATTGTGCTTTTTGAGCTCTAAAATGACTTTTTGTGTCCAAAACTAGAAACACACTGAAAAGGCTCATTCTGACTTGAAACTTCATGAAAAAGCTTTCTCTTGCTGAGAAACAGCCTTTAAAAGCACTTCTAGACTTGTTTTGAGTTCATTTGCTCCAAATGCACTAAAACATCATTTCTGCTCATAAGAAGTCAAGAACTAAGCAAATTGTGCCTTTTGAGGTCTAAAATGACTTTTTGTGTCCAAAACTAGAAACACACTGAAAAGGCTCATTTTGACTTGAAACTGCATGAAAAAGCTTTCTCTCGCTGAGAAACAGCCTTTAAAGCACTTCTAGGCATGATTTGAGTTAATTTGCTCAAATGCACTAAAACAACATTTCTGCTCAGAAAACTCAAGAACTGAGCAAATTGTGCTTTTGAGCTCTAAAATGACTTTTGTGTCCAAAACTAGAAACACACTGAAAAGGCTCATTCTGACTTGAAACTG
The DNA here is from genome assembly GCF_018831695.1 of Puntigrus tetrazona. NCBI lineage: Eukaryota > Metazoa > Chordata > Actinopteri > Cypriniformes > Cyprinidae > Puntigrus > Puntigrus tetrazona. Next base: position 24,180,253 of record NC_056711.1, on the reverse strand, counting down.
CATGAAAAAGCTTTCTCTCGCTGAGAAACAGCCTTTAAAGCACTTCTAGGCATGATTTGAGTTAATTTGCTCAAATGCACTAAAACAGCATTTCTGCTCATGAAAACTCAAGAACTAAGCAAATTGTGCTTTTTGAGCTCTAAAATGACTTTTTGTGTTCAAAAGTAGAAACACACTGAAAAGGCTCATTCTGACTTGAAACTTCATGAAAAAGCTTTCTCTCGCTGAGAAACAGCCTTTAAAGCACTTCTAGACTTGTTTTGAGTTCATATGCTCAAATGCACTAAAACAGCATTTCTGCTCATAAAAAGTCAAGAACTGAGCAAATTGTGCTTTTTGAGCTCTAAAATGACTTTTGTGTCCAAAACTAGAAACACACTGAAAAGGCTCATTCTGACTTGAAACTGCATGAAAAAGCTTTCTCTCGCTGAGAAACAGCCTTTAAAGCACTTCTAGACTTGTTTTGAGTTCATTTGCTCAAATGCACTAAAACATCATTTCTGCTCATAAAAGTCAAGAACTAAGCAAATTGTGCTTTTGAGCTCTAAAATGACTTTTGTGTCCAAAACTAGAAACACACTGAAAAGGCTCATTCTGACTTGAAACTGCATGAAAAAACTTTCTCTCGCTGAGAAACAGCCTTTAAAAGCACTTCTAGGCATGATTTGAGTTAATTTGCTCAAATGCACTAAAACAGCATTTCTGCTCAAGAAAACTCAAGAACTGAGCAAATTGTGCTTTTGAGCTCTAAAATGACTTTTTGTGTCCAAAAGTAGAAACACACTGAAAAGGCTCATTCTGACTTGAAACTTCATGAAAAAGCTTTCTCTTGCTGAGAAACAGCCTTTAAAAACACTTCTAGACTTGTTTTGAGTTCATTTGCTCAAATGCACTAAAACATCATTTCTGCTCATAAGAAGTCAAGAACTAAGCAAATTGTGCCTTTTGAGAGTCTAAAATGACTTTTGTGTCCAAAACTAGAAACACACTGAAAAGGCTCATTCTGACTTGAAACTGCATGAAAAAGCTTTCTCTCGCTGAGAAACAGCCTTTAAAGCACTTCTAGGCATGTTTTGAGTTCATTTGCTAAAAAGCACTAAAACAGCATTTCTGCTCATGAAAACTCAAGAACTAAGCAAATTGTGCTTTTGAGCTCTAAAATGACTTTTGTGTCCAAAATTGTAAACACACTGAAAAGGCTCATTCTGACTTGAAACTTCATGAAAAAGCTTTCTCTCGCTGAGAAACAGCCTTTAAAGCACTTCTAGACTTGTTTTGAGTTCATTTGCTCAAAAGCACTAAAACAGCATTTCTGCTCATGAAAACTCAAGAACTAAGCAAATTGTGCTTTTTGAGCTCTAAAATGACTTTTTGTGTCCAAAACTGTAAACACACTGAAAAGGCTCATTCTGACTTGAAACTTCATGAAAAAGCTTTCTCTTGCTGAAAACAGCCTTTAAAAGCACTTCTAGACTTGTTTTGAGTTCATTTGCTCAAATGCACTAAAACATCATTTCTGCTCATAAGAAGTCAAGAACTAAGCAAATTGTGCCTTTTGAGCTCTAAAATGACTTTTTGTGTCCAAAACTAGAAACACACTGAAAAGGCTCATTCTGACTTGAAACTACATGAAAAAAGCTTTCTCTCGCTGAGAAACAGCCTTTAAAGCACTTCTAGGCATGTTTTGAGTTCATTTGCTAAAAGCACTAAAACAGCATTTCTGCTCATGAAAACTCAAGAACTAAACAAATTGTGCTTTTGAGCTCTAAAATGACTTTTTGTGTCCAAAACTGTAAACACACTGAAAAGGCTCATTCTGACTTAACTAAGCGGAAAAAGCTTTCTCTCATGAGAAACAGCCTTTAAAGCACTTCTAGACTTGTTTGAGTTCACCTTTAGAAGCACTAAAACAGCATTTCACTCATGAAGCTCAAGAACTAAGCAAATTATGCTTTGAGCTCTAAAATGACTTTGTGTCCAAAACTGTAAACACACTGAAAAGGCTCATTCTGACTTGAAACTTCATAGAAAAAGCTTTCTCTCGCTGAAACAGCCTTTCATACTTCCTAGACTTGTTTGAAGGTTCACTTTGCTAAGAAGCACTAAAGCAGCATTTCTGCTCATGGCTTTCAAAAAGAACTAAGCAAATTGTGCTTTCAGGCTCTAAAATGACTTTGTATCCAAGAACTGTCAAACACATGAAAGGCTCATTCTGACTTGAAAACTTCATGAAAAGCTTTCTCTGTGAGAAACAATGCTAAAAACATCTAGACTTGTTTTGGGTTCATTTATCAAGTAAAACATCATTTCTGCTCATAGAAGTCAAGAACTAAGGAAATTGTGCCTTTTGAGCTCTAAAATGACTTTTTGTGTCCAAAACTAGAAACACACTGAAAAGAGCTCATTCTGACTTAAAACTACACAGAAAAGCTTTCTCTCGCTACAGAAAGCAGCCTTTAAACACTAGAGCATGTTTGCGTTCATTTGCTAAACACTAAAACATTTCTCATAGAAAACTCAAGCTAAGCAAATTGTGCACTTTTTGAGCTCCTAAAAAGACTTTTGTGTCAAAAGTAGAAACACACTGAAAAGGCTCATTCTGACTTAAAACTTCATGAAAAAGCTTTCTCTATTGAGAAGCAGCCTTTAAAGCACTTCTAGACATTTTGAGTTCATTTGCACAGAAGCACTAAAAACAGCATTTCTCATGAAAACTCAAGATCTAAGCAAATTGTGCTTTCCCAGGCTCTAAAATGACTTTGTGTCCAAAACTGTAAACACACTGAAGGCTAATTTCTGACTTGAAACCTAGAAAAAAAGTTTTCTCTCGCTGAAACAACCTTTAAAAGCACTTCTAGACTGTTTTGGAGTTCATTTGCTCAAATGCACTAAAGGCATCATTTCTGCTCATAAAAGTCAAAGAACTAAGCAAATTGTGCTTTTGAGCTCCTAAAATGACTTTTATTGTCAAAACTATGCAAACACTGAAAGGCTCATTCTGACTTGGAGAGCACCATGAAAGCTTTCTCTCGATGAGCAGTGCTGAAAGCACTTCTAGGCATGTTTTGAGATTCATTTGCTACCTAAACTAAAACAGCATTTCTGCTCATGAAAACTCAAGATCAACCGTTGTGCTTTTGAGCTCTAAAATGACTTTTGTGTCCAAAAGTAGAAACACTGAAAAGAGCTCATTCTGACTTGAAACTTCATGAAAAAGCTTTCTCTCCTTTGAGGAAACAGCCTTCAGCACTTCTAGGGCATGTTTTGGGTTAACGTTGCTGAAGCACTAAAACAGCATTTCATAACCCATGAAAACTCAAGAACTAAGCAAATTGTGCTTTTGAGGCTCTAAAATGACTTTTTGTGTCCAAAACTATAGAAAAACACATAGAAAGGCTCATTCTGACTTGAAACTTCATGAAAAAGCTTTCTCTCGCTGAGAAACAATGCTAAAGCACTTCTAGACATTTTGAGTTCATTTGCTAAGAAGCACTAAAACATTTCTGCTCATGAAAACTCAAGATCTAAGCAAATTGTGCTTTAGACTCTAAAATGACTTTTGTGTCCAAGAAGTAGAAACACACTGAAAAAGGCTCATTCTGACTTGACTTCATGAAAAACTTTCTCTACGCTGAGAGAGCAGCCTTTACAACACTTCTAGACTTGTTTTTGAGTTCAGCAATAATAAGTTCTTTTCGACAGCCATTTCTGCTCATAAAAATCAAGAACTGAGCATTGTGCTTTTCCAGGCTCTAAAATGACTTTTGTGTCCAAAAGTAAACACACTAAGAAAAGGCTCATTCTGACTTGAAACTGCATGAAAAAGCTTTCTCTGTGAGAAACAGCTTGCTTTAAAAACACTTCTAGGCATGTTTTGGAGTTCATTTGCTAAGCACTAAAACAGCATTTCTGCTCACTTGAAAACTCAAGATCTAAACAAATTGTGCTTTTTGGGCTCTAAAATGACTTTTTGTCAAAGTAAAACACTTACAAAGAGCTCATTCTGACTTGAAACTTCTTGAAAAAGCTTTCTCTCGCTGAGAAACAGCCTTTGTACTTCTAGACTTGTTTTGATTCATATGCTCCAAATGCACTAAAACAACATTTCCTGCTCATAAAAGTCAAGAACTGAGCAAATTGTGCTTTTGAGCTCTAAAATGACTTTTGTGTCCAAGTAGAAACACACTGAAAGAGCTCATTCCTGACTTGAAACTTCATGAAAAGCTTTCTCTAAGCTGAGAAACAGCGCTACTTATATCTAAGACTTGTTTTGAGTTCATTTGCTAAGAAGCACTAAAACAGCATTTCTATAATAAGCTCAGAATAAACAAATTGTCTTTTTGAGCTCTAAAATGACTTTTGTGTCAAACTGTAAACACACTGAAAAGACTCGATCTGACGAAACTTCATGAAAAGGCTTTATCTAGCTGAAAACGCCTTTAAAAGCACTTCTAGACTTGTTTTGAGTTCATTTGCTCCAAATGCACTAAAACATCAATTCTGCTCATAAGATGTCAAGATCTATAAGGAAATTGTGCCTTTTGAGCTCTAAAATGACTTTTTGAGTCCAAAACTAGAAACACACTGAAAAGGCTCATTCTGACTTGAAACTGCATGAAAAAGCTTTCTCTCGCTGAGAAACAGCCTTTAAAGCACTTCTAGGCTTGTTTTGAGTTCATTTTATCAAATGCACTAAAACATCATTTCTGCTCATAAGAAGTCAAGAACTAAGGAAATTGTGCCTTTTGAGCTCTAAAATGACTTTTTGTGTCCAAAACTAGAAACACACTGAAAAGGCTCATTCTGACTTGAAACTGCACGAAAAAGCTTTCTCTCGCTGAGAAACAGCCTTTAAAGCACTTCTAGACATGTTTTGAGTTCATTTGCTAAGAAGCACTAAAACAGCATTTCTGCTCATGAAAACTCAAGAACTAAGCAAATTGTGCTTTTTGAGCTCTAAAATGACTTTTTGTGTCCAAAAGTAGAAACACACTGAAAAGGCTCATTCTGACTTGAAACTTCATGAAAAAGCTTTCTCTCGCTGAGAAACAGCCTTTAAAGCACTTCTAGACTTGTTTTGAGTTCATTTGCTAAGAAGCACTAAAACAGCATTTCTGCTCATGAAAACTCAAGAACTAAGCAAATTGTGCTTTTTGAGCTCTAAAATGACTTTTGTGTCCAAAACTGTAAACACACTGAAAAGGCTCATTCTGACTTGAAACTTCATGAAAAAGCTTTCTCGCTGAGAAACAGCCTTTAAAGCACTTCTAGACTTGTTTTGAGTTCATTTGCTAAGAAGCACTAAAACAGTATTTCTGCTCATGAAAACTCAAGATCTAAGCAAATTGTGCTTTTGAGCTCTAAAATGACTTTTTGTGTCCAAAGTAGAAACACACTGAAAAGGCTCATTCTGACTTGAAACTGCATGAAAAAGCTTTCTCTCGCTGAGAAACAGCCTTTAAAAAAGCACTTCTAGGCTTGTTTTGAGTTCATTTTATCAAATGCACTAAAACATCATTTCTGCTCATAAGAAGTCAAGAACTAAGGAAATTGTGCCTTTTGAGCTCTAAAATGACTTTTGTGTCCAAAACTAGAAACACACTGAAAAGGCTCATTCTGACTTGAAACTGCACGAAAAGCTTTCTCTCGCTGAGAAACAGCCTTTAAAGCACTTCTAGACATGTTTTGAGTTCATTTGCTAAGAAGCACTAAAACAGCATTTCTGCTCATGAAAACTCAAGAACTAAGCAAATTGTGCTTTTTGAGCTCTAAAATGACTTTTGTGTCCAAAAGTAGAAACACACTGAAAAGGCTCATTCTGACTTGAAACTTCATGAAAAAGCTTTCTCTCGCTGAGAAACAGCCTTTAAAGCACTTCTAGACTTGTTTTGAGTTCATTTGCTAAGAAGCACTAAAACAGCATTTCTGCTCATGAAAACTCAAGAACTAAGCAAATTGTGCTTTTTGAGCTCTAAAATGACTTTTTGTGTCCAAAACTGTAAACACACTGAAAAGGCTCATTCTGACTTGAAACTTCATGAAAAAGCTTTCTCTCGCTGAGAAACATCCTTTAAAGCACTTCTAGACTTGTTTTGAGTTCATTTGCTAAGAAGCACTAAAACAGCATTTCTGCTCATGAAAACTCAAGATCTAAGCAAATTGTGCTTTTTGAGCTCTAAAATGACTTTTTGTGTCCAAAAGTAGAAACACACTGAAAAGGCTCATTCTGACTTGAAACTTCATGAAAAAGCTTTCTCTCGCTGAGAAACAGCCTTTACAGCACTTCTAGACTTGTTTTGAGTTCATATGCTCAAATGTACTAAAACAGCATTTCTGCTCATAAAAAGTCAAGAACTGAGCAAATTGTGCTTTTTGAGCTCTAAAATGACTTTTTGTGTCCAAAAGTAGAAACACACTGAAAAGGCTCATTCTGACTTGAAACTTCATGAAAAAGCTTTCTCTCGCTGAGAAACAGCCTTTAAAGCACTTCTAGACTTGTTTTGAGTTCATTTGCTAAGAAGCACTAAAACAGCATTTCTGCTCATGAAAACTCAAGATCTAAGCAAATTGTGCTTTTTGAGCTCTAAAATGACTTTTTGTGTCCAAAAGTAGAAACACACTGAAAAGGCTCATTCTGACTTGAAACTGCATGAAAAAAGCTTTCTCTCGCTGAGAAACAGCCTTTAAAAGCACTTCTAGGCATGTTTTGAGTTAATTTGCTAAGAAGCACTAAAACAGCATTTCTGCTCATGAAAACTCAAGAACTAAGCAAATTGTGCTTTTGAGCTCTAAAATGACTTTTTGTGTCCAAAACTGTAAACACACTGAAAAGGCTCATTCTGACTTGAAACTTCATGAAAAAGCTTTCTCTCGCTGAGAAACAGCCTTTAAAGCACTTCTAGACTTGTTTTGAGTTCATTTGCTAAGAAGCACTAAAACAGCATTTCTGCTCATGAAAACTCAAGATCTAAGCAAATTTTGCTTTTTGAGCTCTAAAATGACTTTTTGTGTCCAAAAGTAGAAACACACTGAAAAGGCTCATTCTGACTTGAAACTTCATGAAAAAGCTTTCTCTCGCTGAGAAACAGCCTTTACAGCACTTCTAGACTTGTTTTGAGTTCATATGCTCAAATGCACTAAAACAGCATTTCTGCTCATAAAAAGTCAAGAACTGAGCAAATTGTGCTTTTTGAGCTCTAAAATGACTTTTTGTGTCCAAAAGTAGAAACACACTGAAAAGGCTCATTCTGACTTGAAACTTCATGAAAAAGCTTTCTCTCGCTGAGAAACAGCCTTTAAAGCACTTCTAGACTTGTTTTGAGTTCATTTGCTAAGAAGCACTAAAACAGCATTTCTGCTCATGAAAACTCAAGAATAAGCAAATTGTGCTTTTTGAGCTCTAAAATGACTTTTTGTGTCCAAAACTGTAAACACACTGAAAAGGCTCATTCTGACTTGAAACTTCATGAAAAAGCTTTCTCTCGCTGAGAAACAGCCTTTAAAGCACTTCTAGACTTGTTTTGAGTTCATTTGCTAAGAAGCACTAAAACAGCATTTCTGCTCATGAAAACTCAAGAACTAAGCAAATTGTGCTTTTGAGCTCTAAAATGACTTTTTGTGTCCAAAACTGTAAACACACTGAAAAGGCTCATTCTGACTTGAAACTTCATGAAAAAGCTTTCTCTCGCTGAGAAACAGCCTTTAAAGCACTTCTAGACTTGTTTTGAGTTCATTTGCTAAGAAGCACTAAAACAGCATTTCTGCTCATGAAAACTCAAGATCTAAGCAAATTGTGCTTTTTGAGCTCTAAAATGACTTTTTGTGTCCAAAAGTAGAAACACACTGAAAAGGCTCATTCTGACTTGAAACTTCATGAAAAAAGCTTTCTCTCGCTGAGAAACAGCCTTTACAGCACTTCTAGACTTGTTTTGAGTTCATATGCTCAAATGCACTAAAACAGCATTTCTGCTCATAAAAAGTCAAGAACTGAGCAAATTGTGCTTTTTGAGCTCTAAAATGACTTTTTGTGTCCAAAAGTAGAAACACACTGAAAAGGCTCATTCTGACTTGAAACTTCATGAAAAAAGCTTTCTCTCGCTGAGAAACAGCCTTTAAAGCACTTCTAGACTTGTTTTGAGTTCATTTGCTAAGAAGCACTAAAACAGCATTTCTGCTCATGAAAACTCAAGAATAAGCAAATTGTGCTTTTTGAGCTCTAAAATGACTTTTTGTGTCCAAAACTGTAAACACACTGAAAAGGCTCATTCTGACTTGAAACTTCATGAAAAAGCTTTCTCTCGCTGAGAAACAGCCTTTAAAGCACTTCTAGACTTGTTTTGAGTTCATTTGCTAAGAAGCACTAAAACAGCATTTCTGCTCATGAAAACTCAAGAACTAAGCAAATTGTGCTTTTTGAGCTCTAAAATGACTTTTTGTGTCCAAAACTGTAAACACACTGAAAAGGCTCATTCTGACTTGAAACTTCATGAAAAAGCTTTCTCTCGCTGAGAAACAGCCTTTAAAGCACTTCTAGACTTGTTTTGAGTTCATTTGCTAAGAAGCACTAAAACAGCATTTCTGCTCATGAAAACTCAAGAACTAAGCAAATTGTGCTTTTTGAGCTCTAAAATGACTTTTTGTGTCCAAAACTGTAAACACACTGAAAAGGCTCATTCTGACTTGAAACTTCATGAAAAAGCTTTCTCTCGCTGAGAAACAGCCTTTAAAGCACTTCTAGACTTGTTTTGAGTTCATTTGCTCAAATGCACTAAAACATCATTTCTGCTCATAAGAAGTCAAGAACTAAGGAAATTGTGCCTTTTGAGCTCTAAAATGACTTTTTGTGTCCAAAACTAGAAACACACTGAAAAGGCTCATTCTGACTTGAAACTGCATGAAAAAGCTTTCTCTCGCTGAGAAACAGCCTTTAAAGCACTTCTAGGCATGTTTTGCGTTCATTTGCTAAGAAGCACTAAAACAGCATTTCTGCTCATGAAAACTCAAGAACTAAGCAAATTGTGCTTTTTGAGCTCTAAAAAGACTTTTTGTGTCCAAAAGTAGAAACACACTGAAAAGGCTCATTCTGACTTGAAACTTCATGAAAAAGCTTTCTCTCGCTGAGAAACAGCCTTTAAAAACACTTCTAGACTTGTTTTGAGTTCATTTGCTAAGAAGCACTAAAACAGCATTTCTGCTCATGAAAACTCAAGATCTAAGCAAATTGTGCTTTTTGAGCTCTAAAATGACTTTTTGTGTCCAAAACTGTAAACACACTGAAAAGGCTCATTCTGACTTGAAACTGCGAAAAAAAGCTTTCTCTCGCTGAGAAACAGCCTTTAAAGCACTTCTAGACTTGTTTTGAGTTCATTTGCTCAAATGCACTAAAACATCATTTCTGCTCATAAAAAGTCAAGAACTAAGCAAATTGTGCTTTTGAGCTCTAAAATGACTTTTTGTGTCCAAAACTGTAAACACACTGAAAAGGCTCATTCTGACTTGAAACTGCATGAAAAAGCTTTCTCTCGATGAGAAACAGCCTTTAAAGCACTTCTAGGCATGTTTTGAGTTCATTTGCTAAGAAGCACTAAAACAGCATTTCTGCTCATGAAAACTCAAGATCTAAGCAAATTGTGCTTTTTGAGCTCTAAAATGACTTTTGTGTCCAAAAGTAGAAACACACTGAAAAGGCTCATTCTGACTTGAAACTTCATGAAAAGCTTTCTCTCTGAGAAACAGCCTTAAAAGCACTTCTAGGCTTGTTTTGAGTTAATTTGCTAAGAAGCACTAAAACAGCATTTCTGCTCATGAAAACTCAAGAACTAAGCAAATTGTGCTTTTTGAGCTCTAAAATGACTTTTTGTGTCCAAAACTGTAAACACACTGAAAAGGCTCATTCTGACTTGAAACTTCATGAAAAAGCTTTCTCTCGCTGAGAAACAGCCTTTAAAGCACTTCTAGACTTGTTTTGAGTTCATTTGCTAAGAAGCACTAAAACAGCATTTCTGCTCATGAAAACTCAAGATCTAAGCAAATTGTGCTTTTTGAGCTCTAAAATGACTTTTTGTGTCCAAAAGTAGAAACACACTGAAAAGGCTCATTCTGACTTGAAACTTCATGAAAAAGCTTTCTCTCGCTGAGAAACAGCCTTTACAGCACTTCTAGACTTGTTTTGAGTTCATATGCTCAAATGCACTAAAACAGCATTTCTGCTCATAAAAAGTCAAGAACTGAGCAAATTGTGCTTTTTGAGCTCTAAAATGACTTTTTGTGTCCAAAAGTAGAAACACACTGAAAAGGCTCATTCTGACTTGAAACTGCATGAAAAAGCTTTCTCTCGCTGAGAAACAGCCTTTAAAGCACTTCTAGGCATGTTTTGAGTTCATTTGCTAAGAAGCACTAAAACAGCATTTCTGCTCATGAAAACTCAAGATCTAAGCAAATTGTGCTTTTTGAGCTCTAAAATGACTTTTTGTGTCCAAAAGTAGAAACACACTGAAAAGGCTCATTCTGACTTGAAACTTCATGAAAAAGCTTTCTCTCGCTGAGAAACAGCCTTTACAGCACTTCTAGACTTGTTTTGAGTTCATATGCTCAAATGCACTAAAACAGCATTTCTGCTCATAAAAAGTCAAGAACTGAGCAAATTGTGCTTTTGAGACTCTAAAATGACTTTTGTGTCCAAAATTGTAAACACACTGAAAAGGCTCATTCTGACTTGAAACTGCATGAAAAAGCTTTCTCTCGCTGAGAAACAGCCTTTAAAGCACTTCTACGCTTGTTTTGAGTTCATTTTATCAAATGCACTAAAACATCATTTCTGCTCATAAGAAGTCAAGAACTAAGGAAATTGTGCCTTTTGAGCTCTAAAATGACTTTTGTGTCCAAAACTAGAAACACACTGAAAAGGCTCATTCTGACTTGAAACTGCATGAAAAAGCTTTCTCTCGCTGAGAAACAGCCTTTAAAAGCACTTCTAGGCATGTTTTGAGTTCATTTGCTAAAGCACTAAAACAGCATTTCTGCTCATGAAAACTCAAGAACTAAGCAAATTGTGCTTTTGAGCTCTAAAATGACTTTTGTGTCCAAAAGTAGAAACACACTGAAAAGGCTCATTCTGACTTGAAACTTCATGAAAAAGCTTTCTCTCGCTGAGAAACAGCCTTTAAAGCACTTCTAGACTTGTTTTGAGTTCATTTGCTAAGAAGCACTAAAACAGCATTTCTGCTTATGAAAACTCAAGAACTAAGCAAATTGTGCTTTTTGAGCTCTAAAATGACTTTTTGTGTCCAAAACTGTAAACACACTGAAAAGGCTCATTCTGACTTGAAACTTCATGAAAAAGCTTTCTCTCGCTGAGAAACAGCCTTTAAAGCACTTCTAGACTTGTTTTGAGTTCATTTGCTAAGAAGCACTAAAACAGCATTTCTGCTCATAAGAAGTCAAGAACTAAGCAAATTGTGCCTTTTGAGCTCTAAAATGACTTTTTGTGTCCAAAACTGTAAACACACTGAAAAGGCTCATTCTGACTTGAAACTGCATGAAAAAGCTTTCTCTCGCTGAGAAACAGCCTTTAAAGCACTTCTAGGCATGTTTTGAGTTCATTTGCTAAGAAGCACTAAAACAGCATTTCTGCTCATAAAAAGTCAAGAACTGAGCAAGTTGTGCTTTTTGAGCTCTAAAATGACTTTTTGTGTCCAAAATTGTAAACACACTGAAAAGGCTCATTCGGACTTGAAATTGCATGAAAAAGCTTTCTCTCGCTGAGAAACAGCCTTTAAAGCACTTCTAGACTTGTTTTGAGTTCATTTGCTCAAATGCACTAAAACATCAGTTCTGCTCATAAGAAGTCAAGAACTAAGGAAATTGTGCCTTTTGAGCTCTAAAATGACTTTTTGTGTCCAAAACTAGAAACACACTGAAAAGGCTCATTCTGACTTGAAACTGCATGAAAAAGCTTTCTCTCGCTGAGAAACAGCCTTTAAAGCACTTCTAGGCATGTTTTGAGTTAATTTGCTAAGAAGCACTAAAACAGCATTTCTGCTCATGAAAACTCAAGAACTAAGCAAATTGTGCTTTTTGAGCTCTAAAATGACTTTTTTTGTCCAAAACTGTAAACACACTGAAAAGGCTCATTCTGACTTAAAACTGCATGAAAAAGCTTTCTCTCGCTGAGAAACAGCCTTTAAAGCACTTCTAGGCATGTTTTGAGTTAATTTGCTAAGAAGCACTAAAACAGCATTTCTGCTAATGAAAACTCAAGAACTAAGCAAATTGTGCTTTTTGAGCTCTAAAATGACTTTTTGTGTCCAAAACTGTAAACACACTGAAAAGGCTCATTCTGACTTGAAACTTCATGAAAAAGCTTTCTCTCGCTGAGAAACAGCCTTTAAAGCACTTCTAGACTTGTTTTGAGTTCATTTGCTCAAATGCACTAAAACATCAATTCTGCTCATAAGAAGTCAAGAACTAAGCAAATTGTGCCTTTTGAGCTCTAAAATGACTTTTTGTGTCCAAAACTAGAAACACACTGAAAAGGCTCATTCTGACTTGAAACTGCATGAAAAAGCTTTCTCTCGCTGAGAAACAGCCTTTAAAGCACTTCTAGGCATGTTTTGAGTTCATTTGCTCAAATGCACTAAAACAGCATTTCTGCTCATAAAAGTCAAGAACTAAGCAAATTGTGCTTTTTGAGCTCTAAAATGACTTTTGTGTCCAAAATTGTAAACACACTGAAAAGGCTCATTCTGACTTGAAACTGCATGAAAAAGCTTTCTCTCGCTGAGAAACAGCCTTTAAAGCACTTCTACGCTTGTTTTGAGTTCATTTTATCAAATGCACTAAAACATCATTTCTGCTCATAAGAAGTCAAGAACTAAGGAAATTGTGCCTTTTGAGCTCTAAAATGACTTTTGTGTCCAAAACTAGAAACACACTGAAAAGGCTCATTCTGACTTGAAACTGCATGAAAAAGCTTTCTCTCGCTGAGAAACAGCCTTTAAAAGCACTTCTAGGCATGTTTTGAGTTCATTTGCTAAGAAGCACTAAGACAGCATTTCTGCTCATGAAAACTCAAGAACTAAGCAAATTGTGCTTTTGAGCTCTAAAATGACTTTTTGTGTCCAAAAGTAGAAACACACTGAAAAGGCTCATTCTGACTTGAAACTTCATAAAAAAGCTTTCTCTCGCTGAGAAACAGCCTTTAAAGCACTTCTAGACTTGTTTTGAGTTCATTTGCTAAGAAGCACTAAAACAGCATTTCTGCTCATAAAAAGTCAAGAACTAAGCAAATTGTGCTTTTTGAGCTCTAAAATGACTTTTTGTGTCCAAAACTGTAAACACACTGAAAAGGCTCATTCTGACTTGAAACTGCATGAAAAAGCTTTCTCTCGCTGAGAAACAGCCTTTAAAGCACTTCTAGGCATGTTTTGAGTTCATTTGCTAAGAAGCACTAAAACAGCATTTCTGCTCATAAAAAGTCAAGAACTGAGCAAATTGTGCTTTTTGAGCTCTAAAATGACTTTTTGTGTCCAAAACTAGAAACACACTGAAAAGGCTCATTCTGACTTGAAACTGCATGAAAAAGCTTTCTCTCGCTGAGAAACAGCCTTTAAAGCACTTCTAGACTTGTTTTGAGTTCATTTGCTCAAATGCACTAAAACATCATTTCTGCTCATAAGAAGTCAAGAACTAAGGAAATTGTGTCTTTTGAGCTCTAAAATGACTTTTTGTGTCCAAAACTAGAAACACACTGAAAAGGCTCATTCTGACTTGAAACTGCATGAAAAAGCTTTCTCTCGCTGAGAAACAGCCTTTAAAGCACTTCTAGGCATGTTTTGAGTTAATTTGCTAAGAAGCACTAAAACAGCATTTCTGCTCATGAAAACTCAAGAACTAAGCAAATTGTGCTTTTTGAGCTCTAAAATGACTTTTTGTGTCCAAAACTGTAAACACACTGAAAAGGCTCATTCTGACTTGAAACTTCATGAAAAAGCTTTCTCTCTGAGAGAAACAGCCTTTAAAGCACTTCTAGACTTGTTTTGAGTTCATTTGCTCAAATGCACTAAAACATCATTTCTGCTCATAAGAAGTCAAGAACTAAGCAAATTGTGCCTTTTGAGCTCTAAAATGACTTTTTGTGTCCAAAACTAGAAACACACTGAAAAGGCTCATTCTGACTTGAAACTGCATGAAAAAGCTTTCTCTCGCTGAGAAACAGCCTTTAAAGCACTTCTAGACTTGTTTTGAGTTCATTTGCTAAGAAGCACTAAAACAGCATTTCTGCTCATGAAAACTCAAGAACTAAGCAAATTGTGCTTTTTGAGCTCTAAAATGACTTTTTGTGTCCAAAACTGTAAACACACTGAAAAGGCTCATTCTGACTTGAAACTGCGAAAAAAAGCTTTCTCTCGCTGAGAAACAGCCTTTAAAGCACTTCTAGACTTGTTTTGAGTTCATTTGCTCAAATGCACTAAAACATCAATTCTGCTCATAAGAAGTCAAGAACTAAGCAAATTGTGCCTTTTGAGCTCTAAAATGACTTTTTGTGTCCAAAACTAGAAACACACTGAAAAGGCTCATTCTGACTTGGAACTGCATGAAAAAGCTTTCTCTCGCTGAGAAACAGCCTTTAAAGCACTTCTAGGCATGTTTTGAGTTCATTTGCTCAAATGCACTAAAACAGCATTTCTGCTCATAAAAAGTCAAGAACTAAGCAAATTGTGCTTTTTGAGCTCTAAAATGACTTTTTGTGTCCAAAATTGTAAACACACTGAAAAGGCTCATTCTGACTTGAAACTGCATGAAAAAGCTTTCTCTCGCTGAGAAACAGCCTTTAAAGCACTTCTACACTTGTTTTGAGTTCATTTTATCAAATGCACTAAAACATCATTTCTGCTCATAAGAAGTCAAGAACTAAGGAAATTGTGCCTTTTGAGCTCTAAAATGACTTTTTGTGTCCAAAACTAGAAACACACTGAAAAGGCTCATTCTGACTTGAAACTGCATGAAAAAGCTTTCTCTCGCTGAGAAACAGCCTTTAAAGCACTTCTAGGCATGTTTTGAGTTCATTTGCTAAGAAGCACTAAGACAGCATTTCTGCTCATGAAAACTCAAGATCTAAGCAAATTGTGCTTTTGAGCTCTAAAATGACTTTTGTGTCCAAAAGTAGAAACACACTGAAAAGGCTCATTCTGACTTGAAACTTCATAAAAAGCTTTCTCTCGCTGAGAAACAGCCTTTAAAGCACTTCTAGACTTGTTTTGAGTTCATTTGCTAAGAAGCACTAAAACAGCATTTCTGCTCATAAAAAGTCAAGAACTAAGCAAATTGTGCTTTTTGAGCTCTAAAATGACTTTTTGTGCCCAAAAGTAGAAACACACTGAAAAGGCTCATTCTGACTTGAAACTTCATAAAAAGCTTTCTCTCGCTGAGAAACAGCCTTTAAAGCACTTCTAGACTTGTTTTGAGTTCATTTGCTAAGAAGCACTAAAACAGCATTTCTGCTCATAAAAAGTCAAGAACTGAGCAAATTGTGCTTTTTGAGCTCTAAAATGACTTTTTGTGTCCAAAACTAGAAACACACTGAAAAGGCTCATTCTGACTTGAAACTGCATGAAAAAGCTTTCTCTCGCTGAGAAACAGCCTTTAAAGCACTTCTAGACTTGTTTTGAGTTCATTTGCTCAAATGCACTAAAACATCATTTCTGCTCATAAGAAGTCAAGAACTAAGGAAATTGTGTCTTTTGAGCTCTAAAATGACTTTTTGTGTCCAAAACTAGAAACACACTGAAAAGGCTCATTCTGACTTGAAACTGCATGAAAAAGCTTTCTCTCGCTGAGAAACAGCCTTTAAAGCACTTCTAGGCATGTTTTGAGTTAATTTGCTAAGAAGCACTAAAACAGCATTTCTGCTCATGAAAACTCAAGAACTAAGCAAATTGTGCTTTTTGAGCTCTAAAATGACTTTTTGTGTCCAAAACTGTAAACACACTGAAAAGGCTCATTCTGACTTGAAACTTCATGAAAAAGCTTTCTCTCGCTGAGAAACAGCCTTTAAAGCACTTCTAGACTTGTTTTGAGTTCATTTGCTCAAATGCACTAAAACATCAATTCTGCTCATAAGAAGTCAAGAACTAAGCAAATTGTGCCTTTTGAGCTCTAAAATGACTTTTTGTGTCCAAAACTAGAAACACACTGAAAAGGCTCATTCTGACTTGAAACTGCATGAAAAAGCTTTCTCTCGCTGAGAAACAGCCTTTAAAGCACTTCTAGACT
The DNA here is from genome assembly GCF_018831695.1 of Puntigrus tetrazona. NCBI lineage: Eukaryota > Metazoa > Chordata > Actinopteri > Cypriniformes > Cyprinidae > Puntigrus > Puntigrus tetrazona. Next base: position 24,163,981 of record NC_056711.1, on the reverse strand, counting down.
TGTTTTGAGTTCATTTGCTAAGAAGCACTAAAACAGCATTTCTGCTCATGAAAACTCAAGAACTAAGCAAATTGTGCTTTTTGAGCTCTAAAATGACTTTTTGTGTCCAAAACTGTAAACACACTGAAAAGGCTCATTCTGACTTGAAACTGCGAAAAAAGCTTTCTCTCGCTGAGAAACAGCCTTTAAAGCACTTCTAGACTTGTTTTGAGTTCATTTGCTAAGAAGCACTAAAACAGCATTTCTGCTCATAAAAAGTCAAGAACAAAGCAAATTGTGCTTTTTGAGCTCTAAAATGACTTTTTGTGTCCAAAACTGTAAACACACTGAAAAGGCTCATTCTGACTTGAAACTGCATGAAAAAGCTTTCTCTCGCTGAGAAACAGCCTTTAAAGCACTTCTAGGCATGTTTTGAGTTCATTTGCTAAGAAGCACTAAAACAGCATTTCTGCTCATGAAAACTCAAGATCTAAGCAAATTGTGCTTTTTGAGCTCTAAAATGACTTTTTGTGTCCAAAAGTAGAAACACACTGAAAAGGCTCATTCTGACTTGAAACTTCATGAAAAAGCTTTCTCTCGCTGAGAAACAGCCTTTAAAGCACTTCTAGACTTGTTTTGAGTTCATATGCTCAAATGCACTAAAACAGCATTTCTGCTCATAAAAAGTCAAGAACTGAGCAAATTGTGCTTTTTGAGCTACAAAATGACTTTTTGTGTCCAAAACTAGAAACACACTGAAAAGGCTCATTCTGACTTGAAACTTCATGAAAAAGCTTTCTCTCGCTGAGAAACAGCCTTTAAAGCACTTCTAGACTTGTTTTGAGTTCATTTGCTAAGAAGCACTAAAACAGCATTTCTGCTCATGAAAACTCAAGAACTAAGCAAATTGTGCTTTTTGAGCTCTAAAATGACTTTTTGTGTCCAAAACTGTAAACACACTGAAAAGGCTCATTCTGACTTGAAACTGCGAAAAAAGCTTTCTCTCGCTGAGAAACAGCCTTTAAAGCACTTCTAGACTTGTTTTGAGTTCATTTGCTCAAATGCACTAAAACATCATTTCTGCTCATGAAAACTCAAGAACTAAGCAAATTGTGCTTTTTTAGCTCTAAAATGACTTTTTGTGTCCAAAACTGTAAACACACTGAAAAGGCTCATTCTGACTTGAAACTGCGAAAAAAAGCTTTCTCTCGCTGAGAAACAGCCTTTAAAGCACTTCTAGACTTGTTTTGAGTTCATTTGCTCAAATGCACTTAAAACATCATTTCTGCTCATAAAAAGTCAAGAACTAAGCAAATTGTGCTTTTTGAGCTCTAAAATGACTTTTTGTGTCCAAAAGTAGAAACACACTGAAAAGGCTCATTCTGACTTGAAACTTCATGAAAAAGCTTTCTCTCGCTAAAGAACAGCCTTTAAAGCACTTCTAGACTTGTTTTGAGTTCATTTGCTAAGAAGCACTAAAACAGCATTTCTGCTCATGAAAACTCAAGAACTAAGCAAATTGTGCCTTTTGAGCTCTAAAATGACTTTTTGTGTACAAAACTAGAAACACACTGAAAAGGCTCATTCTGACTTGAAACTGCATGAAAAAGCTTTCTCTCGCTGAGGAACAGCCTTTAAAGCACTTCTAGGCATGTTTTGAGTTCATTTGCTCAAATGCACTAAAACAGCATTTCTGCTCATAAAAAGTCAAGAACTAAGCAAATTGTGCTTTTTGAGCTCTAAAATCACTTTTTGTGTCCAAAATTGTAAACACACTGAAAAGGCTCATTCTGACTTGAAACTGCATGAAAAAGCTTTCTCTCGCTGAGAAACAGCCTTTAAAGCACTTCTACACTTGTTTTGAGTTCATTTTATCAAATGCACTAAAACAGCATTTCTGCTCATAAGAAGTCAAGAACTAAGGAAATTGTGCCTTTTGAGCTCTAAAATGACTTTTTGTGTCCAAAACTAGAAACACACTGAAAAGGCTCATTCTGACTTGAAACTGCATGAAAAAGCTTTCTCTCGCTGAGAAACAGCCTTTAAAGCACTTCTAGGCATGTTTTGAGTTCATTTGCTAAGAAGCACTAAGACAGCATTTCTGCTCATGAAAACTCAAGAACTAAGCAAATTGTGCTTTTTGAGCTCTAAAATGACTTTTTGTGTCCAAAAGTAGAAACACACTGAAAAGGCTCATTCTGACTTGAAACTTCATAAAAAAGCTTTCTCTCGCTGAGAAACAGCCTTTAAAGCACTTCTAGACTTGTTTTGAGTTCATTTGCTAAGAAGCACTAAAACAGCATTTCTGTTTATAAAAAGTCAAGAACTAAGCAAATTGTGCTTTTTGAGCTCTAAAATGACTTTTTGTGTCCAAAACTGTAAACACACTGAAAAGGCTCATTCTGACTTGAAACTGCATGAAAAAGCTTTCTCTCGCTGAGAAACAGCCTTTAAAGCACTTCTAGGCATGTTTTGAGTTCATTTGCTAAGAAGCACTAAAACAGCATTTCTGCTCATAAAAAGTCAAGAACTGAGCAAATTGTGCTTTTTGAGCTCTAAAATGACTTTTTGTGTCCAAAACTAGAAACACACTGAAAAGGCTCATTCTGACTTGAAACTGCATGAAAAAGCTTTCTCTCGCTGAGAAACAGCCTTTAAAGCACTTCTAGACTTGTTTTGAGTTCATTTGCTCAAATGCACTAAAACAGCATTTCTGCTCATAAGAAGTCAAGAACTAAGGAAATTGTGTCTTTTGAGCTCTAAAATGACTTTTTGTGTCCAAAACTAGAAACAAACTGAAAAGGCTCATTCTGACTTGAAACTGCATGAAAAAGCTTTCTCTCGCTGAGAAACAGCCTTTAAAGCACTTCTAGGCATGTTTTGAGTTCATTTGCTAAGAAGCACTAAGACAGCATTTCTGCTCATGAAAACTCAAGAACTAAGCAAATTGTGCTTTTTGAGCTCTAAAATGACTTTTTGTGTCCAAAAGTAGAAACACACTGAAAAGGCTCATTCTGACTTGAAACTTCATGAAAAAGCTTTCTCTCGCTGAGAAACAGCCTTTAAAGCACTTCTAGACTTGTTTTGAGTTCATTTGCTAAGAAGCACTAAAACAGCATTTCTGTTTATAAAAAGTCAAGAACTAAGCAAATTGTGCTTTTTGAGCTCTAAAATGACTTTTTGTGTCCAAAATTGTAAACACACTGAAAAGGCTCATTCTGACTTGAAACTGCATGAAAAAGCTTTCTCTCGCTGAGAAACAGCCTTTAAAGCACTTCTAGACTTGTTTTGAGTTCATTTGCTAAGAAGCACTAAAACAGCATTTCTGCTCATGAAAACTCAAGAACTAAGCAAATTGTGCTTTTTGAGCTCTAAAATGACTTTTTGTGTCCAAAACTGTAACACACACTGAAAAGGCTCATTCTGACTTGAAACTGCGAAAAAAAAGCTTTCTCTCGCTGAGAAACAGCCTTTAAAGCACTTCTAGACTTGTTTTGAGTTCATTTGCTCAAATGCACTAAAACATCATTTCTGCTCATAAAAAGTCAAGAACTAAGCAAATTGTGCTTTTTGAGCTCTAAAATGACTTTTTGTGTCCAAAACTGTAAACACACTGAAAAGGCTCATTCTGACTTGAAACTGCATGAAAAAGCTTTCTCTCGCTGAGAAACAGCCTTTAAAGCACTTCTAGGCATGTTTTGAGTTCATTTGCTAAGAAGCACTAAAACAGCATTTCTGCTCATGAAAACTCAAGATCTAAGCAAATTGTGCTTTTGAGCTCTAAAATGACTTTTGTGTCCAAAAGTAGAAACACACTGAAAAGGCTCATTCTGACTTGAAACTTCATGAAAAAGCTTTCTCTCGCTGAGAAACAGCCTTTAAAGCACTTCTAGACTTGTTTTGAGTTCATATGCTCAAATGCACTAAAACAGCATTTCTGCTCAAAAGTCAAGAACTGAGCAAATTGTGCTTTTGAGCTACAAAATGACTTTTGTGTCCAAAACTAGAAACAGACTGAAAAGGCTCATTCTGACTTGAAACTTCATGAAAAAGCTTTCTCTCGCTGAGAAACAGCCTTTAAAGCACTTCTAGACTTGTTTTGAGTTCATTTGCTAAGAAGCACTAAAACAGCATTTCTGCTCATGAAAACTCAAGAACTAAGCAAATTGTGCTTTTTGAGCTCTAAAATGACTTTTTGTGTCCAAAACTGTAAACACACTGAAAAGGCTCATTCTGACTTGAAACTTCATGAAAAAGCTTTCTCTCGCTGAGAAACAGCCTTTAAAGCACTTCTAGACTTGTTTTGAGTTCATTTGCTCAAATGCACTAAAACATCATTTCTGCTCATGAAAACTCAAGAACTAAGCAAATTGTGCTTTTTTAGCTCTAAAATGACTTTTTGTGTCCAAAACTGTAAACACACTGAAAAGGCTCATTCTGACTTGAAACTGCGAAAAAAAGCTTTCTCTCGCTGAGAAACAGCCTTTAAAGCACTTCTAGACTTGTTTTGAGTTCATTTGCTCAAATGCACTTAAAACATCATTTCTGCTCATAAAAAGTCAAGAACTAAGCAAATTGTGCTTTTTGAGCTCTAAAATGACTTTTTGTGTCCAAAAGTAGAAACACACTGAAAAGGCTCATTCTGACTTGAAACTTCATGAAAAAGCTTTCTCTCGCTGAGAAACAGCCTTTAAAGCACTTCTATACTTGTTTTGAGTTCATTTGCTCAAATGCACTAAAACATCATTTCTGCTCATAAGAAGTCAAGAACTAAGGAAATTGTGTCTTTTGAGCTCTAAAATGACTTTTTGTGTCCAAAACTAGAAACACACTGAAAAGGCTCATTCTGACTTGAAACTTCATGAAAAAGCTTTCTCTCGCTGAGAAACAGCCTTTAAAGCACTTCTAGACTTGTTTTGAGTTCATTTGCTAAGAAGCACTAAAACAGCATTTCTGCTCATGAAAACTCAAGAACTAAGCAAATTGTGCTTTTGAGCTCTAAAATGACTTTTGTGTCCAAAACTGTAAACACACTGAAAAGGCTCATTCTGACTTGAAACTGCATGAAAAAGCTTTCTCTCGCTGAGAAACAGCCTTTAAAGCACTTCTAGGCATGTTTTGAGTTCATTTGCTAAGAAGCACTAAAACAGCATTTCTGCTCATGAAAACTCAAGATCTAAGCAAATTGTGCTTTTTGAGCTCTAAAATGACTTTTTGTGTCCAAAAGTAGAAACACACTGAAAAGGCTCATTCTGACTTGAAACTTCATGAAAAAGCTTTCTCTCGCTGAGAAACAGCCTTTAAAGCACTTCTAGACTTGTTTTGAGTTCATATGCTCAAATGCACTAAAACAGAATTTCTGCTCATGAAAACTCAAGAACTAAGCAAATTGTGCTTTTTGAGCTCTAAAATGACTTTTTGTGTCCAAAACTGTAAACACACTGAAAAGGCTCATTCTGACTTGAAACTTCATGAAAAAGCTTTCTCTCGCTGAGAAACAGCCTTTAAAGCACTTCTAGACTTGTTTTGAGTTCATTTGCTCAAATGCACTAAAACATCAATTCTGCTCATAAGAAGTCAAGAACTAAGCAAATTGTGCCTTTTGAGCTCTAAAATGACTTTTTGTGTCCAAAACTAGAAACACACTGAAAAGGCTCATTCTGACTTGAAACTGCATGAAAAAGCTTTCTCTCGCTGAGAAACAGCCTTTAAAGCACTTCTAGGCATGTTTTGAGTTCATTTGCTCAAATGCACTAAAACAGCATTTCTGCTCATAAAAAGTCAAGAACTAAGCAAATTGTGCCTTTTGAGCTCTAAAATGACTTTTTGTGTCCAAAAGTAGAAACACACTGAAAAGGCTCATTCTGACTTGAAACTTCATAAAAAGCTTTCTCTCGCTGAGAAACAGCCTTTAAAGCACTTCTAGACTTGTTTTGAGTTCATTTGCTAAGAAGCACTAAAACAGCATTTCTGCTCATAAAAAAAGTCAAGAACTAAGCAAATTGTGCTTTTGAGCTCTAAAATGACTTTTTGTGTCCAAAACTAGAAACACACTGAAAAGGCTCATTCTGACTTGAAACTTCATGAAAAAGCTTTCTCGCTGAGAAACAGCCTTTAAAGCACTTCTAGACTTGTTTTGAGTTCATTTGCTAAGAAGCACTAAAACAGCATTTCTGCTCATGAAAACTCAAGAACTAAGCAAATTGTGCTTTTGAGCTCTAAAATGACTTTTTGTGTCCAAAAGTAGAAACACACTGAAAAGGCTCATTCTGACTTGAAACTTCATGAAAAAGCTTTCTCGCTGAGAAACAGCCTTTAAAGCACTTCTAGACTTGTTTTGAGTTCATTTGCTAAGAAGCACTAAAACAGCATTTCTGCTCATAAAAAGTCAAGAACTAAGCAAATTGTGCTTTTGAGCTCTAAAATGACTTTTTGTGTCCAAAACTAGAAACACACTGAAAAGGCTCATTCTGACTTGAAACTTCATGAAAAAGCTTTCTCTCGCTGAGAAACAGCCTTTAAAGCACTTCTAGACTTGTTTTGAGTTCATTTGCTAAGAAGCACTAAAACAGCATTTCTGCTCATGAAAACTCAAGAACTAAGCAAATTGTGCTTTTTGAGCTCTAAAATGACTTTTTGTGTCCAAAAGTAGAAACACACTGAAAAGGCTCATTCTGACTTGAAACTTCATGAAAAAGCTTTCTCTCGCTGAGAAACAGCCTTTAAAGCACTTCTAGACTTGTTTTGAGTTCATTTGCTAAGAAGCACTAAAACAGTATTTCTGCTCATGAAAACTCAAGAACTAAGCAAATTGTGCTTTTTGAGCTCTAAAATGACTTTTTGTGTCCAAAACTGTAAACACACTGAAAAGGCTCATTCTGACTTGAAACTGCGAAAAAAAGCTTTCTCTCGCTGAGAAACAGCCTTTAAAGCACTTCTAGACTTGTTTTGAGTTCATTTACTCAAATGCACTAAAACATCATTTCTGCTCATAAAAAGTCAAGAACTAAGCAAATTGTGCTTTTGAGCTCTAAAATGACTTTTTTGTGTCCAAAACTGTAAACACACTGAAAAGGCTCATTCTGACTTGAAACTGCATGAAAAAGCTTTCTCTCGCTGAGAAACAGCCTTTAAAGCACTTCTAGGCATGTTTTGAGTTTATTTGCTAAGAAGCACTAAAACAGCATTTCTGCTCATGAAAACTCAAGATCTAAGCAAATTGTGCTTTTTGAGCTCTAAAATGACTTTTTGTGTCCAAAAGTAGAAACACACTGAAAAGGCTCATTCTGACTTGAAACTTCATGAAAAAGCTTTCTCTCGCTGAGAAACAGCCTTTAAAGCACTTCTAGACTTGTTTTGAGTTCATATGCTCAAATGCACTAAAACAGCATTTCTGCTCATAAAAAGTCAAGAACTAAGCAAATTGTGCTTTTTGAGCTCTAAAATGACTTTTTGTGTCCAAAACTAGAAACACACTGAAAAGGCTCATTCTGACTTGAAACTTCATGAAAAAGCTTTCTCTCGCTGAGAAACAGCCTTTAAAGCACTTCTAGACTTGTTTTGAGTTCATTTGCTAAGAAGCACTAAAACAGCATTTCTGCTCATGAAAACTCAAGAACTAAGCAAATTGTGCTTTTTGAGCTCTAAAATGACTTTTTGTGTCCAAAACTGTAAACACACTGAAAAGGCTCATTCTGACTTGAAACTGCGAAAAAAAGCTTTCTCTCGCTGAGAAACAGCCTTTAAAGCACTTCTAGACTTGTTTTGAGTTCATTTGCTAAGAAGCACTAAAACAGCATTTCTGCTCATGAAAACTCAAGAACTAAGCAAATTGTGCTTTTGAGCTCTAAAATGACTTTTTGTGTCCAAAACTGTAAACACACTGAAAAGGCTCATTCTGACTTGAAACTTCATGAAAAAGCTTTCTCTCGCTGAGAAACAGCCTTTAAAGCACTTCTAGACTTGTTTGGGACTGGATTTAGCTACAAAGCACTAAAACAGCATGAGTTCATTTGCTCAAATGCACTAAAACATCAATTCTGCTCATAAGAAGTCAAGAACTAAGCAAATTGTGCCTTTTGAGCTCTAAAATGACTTTTTGTGTCCAAAACTAGAAACACACTGAAAAGGCTCATTCTGACTTGAAACTGCATGAAAAAGCTTTCTCTCTGAGAAACAGCCTTTCAAGCACTTCTAGGCATGTTTTGAGTTCATTTGCTCTCGCTGAGAAACAGCCTTTAAAGCACTTCTAGGCATGTTTTGAGTTCATTTGCTCAAATGCACTAAAACAGCATTTCTGCTCATAAAAAGTCAAGAACTAAGCAAATTGTGCTTTTTGAGCTCTAAAATGACTTTTTGTGTCCAAAAGTAGAAACACACTGAAAAGGCTCATTCTGACTTGAAACTGCATGAAAAAGCTTTCTCTCGCTGAGAAACAGCCTTTAAAGCACTTCTACACTTGTTTTGAGTTCATTTTATCAAATGCACTAAAACATCATTTCTGCTCATAAGAAGTCAAGAACTAAGGAAATTGTGCCTTTTGAGCTCTAAAATGACTTTTTGTGTCCAAAACTAGAAACACACTGAAAAGGCTCATTCTGACTTGAAACTGCATGAAAAAGCTTTCTCTCGCTGAGAAACAGCCTTTAAAGCACTTCTAGGCATGTTTTGAGTTCATTTGCTAAGAAGCACTAAAACAGCATTTCTGCTCATGAAAACTCAAGAACTAAGCAAATTGTGCTTTTTGAGCTCTAAAATGACTTTTTGTGTCCAAAAGTAGAAACACACTGAAAAGGCTCATTCTGACTTGAAACTTCATAAAAAAGCTTTCTCTCGCTGAGAAACAGCCTTTAAAGCACTTCTAGACTTGTTTTGAGTTCATTTGCTAAGAAGCACTAAAACAGCATTTCTGCTCATAAAAAGTCAAGAACTAAGCAAATTGTGCTTTTTGAGCTCTAAAATGACTTTTTGTGTCCAAAACTGTAAACACACTGAAAAGGCTCATTCTGACTTGAAACTGCATGAAAAAGCTTTCTCTCGCTGAGAAACAGCCTTTAAAGCACTTCTAGGCATGTTTTGAGTTCATTTGCTAAGAAGCACTAAAACAGCATTTCTGCTCATAAAAAGTCAAGAACTGAGCAAATTGTGCTTTTTGAGCTCTAAAATGACTTTTTGTGTCCAAAACTGTAAACACACTGAAAAGGCTCATTCTGACTTGAAACTGCATGAAAAAGCTTTCTCTCGCTGAGAAACAGCCTTTAAAGCACTTCTAGACTTGTTTTGAGTTCATTTGCTCAAATGCACTAAAACTTCATTTCTGCTCATAAGAAGTCAAGAACTAAGGAAATTGTGCCTTTTGAGCTCTAAAATGACTTTTTGTGTCCAAAACTAGAAACACACTGAAAAGGCTCATTCTGACTTGAAACTGCATGAAAAAGCTTTCTCTCGCTGAGAAACAGCCTTTAAAGCACTTCTAGACTTGTTTTGAGTTCATTTGCTCAAATGCACTAAAACATCAATTCTGCTCATAAGAAGTCAAGAACTAAGCAAATTGTGCCTTTTGAGCTCTAAAATGACTTTTTGTGTCCAAAACTAGAAACACACTGAAAAGGCTCATTCTGACTTGAAACTGCATGAAAAAGCTTTCTCTCGCTGAGAAACAGCCTTTAAAGCACTTCTAGGCATGTTTTGAGTTCATTTGCTAAGAAGCACTAAAACAGCATTTCTGCTCATGAAAACTCAAGATCTAAGCAAATTGTGCTTTTTGAGCTCTAAAATGACTTTTTGTGTCCAAAAGTAGAAACACACTTAAAAGGCTCATTCTGACTTGAAACTTCATGAAAAAGCTTTCTCTTGCTGAGAAACAGCCTTTAAAGCACTTCTAGACTTGTTTTGAGTTCATATGCTCAAATGCACTAAAACAGCATTTCTGCTCATAAAAAGTCAAGAACTGAGCAAATTGTGCTTTTTGAGCTCTAAAATGACTTTTTGTGTCCAAAACTAGAAACACACTGAAAAGGCTCATTCTGACTTGAAACTGCATGAAAAAGCTTTCTCTCGCTGAGAAACAGCCTTTAAAGCACTTCTAGGCATGTTTTGAGTTCATTTGCTAAGAAGCACTAAAACAGCATTTCTGCTCATGAAAACTCAAGAACTAAGCAAATTGTGCTTTTTGAGCTCTAAAATGACTTTTTGTGTCCAAAACTGTAAACACACTAAAAAGGCTCATTCTGACTTGAAACTTCATGAAAAAGCTTTCTCTCGCTGAGAAACAGCCTTTAAAGCACTTCTAGACTTGTTTTGAGTTCATTTGCTAAGAAGCACTGAAACAGCATTTCTGCTCATGAAAACTCAAGAACTAAGCAAATTGTGCTTTTGAGCTCTAAAATGACTTTTTGTGTCCAAAAGTAGAAACACACTGAAAAGGCTCATTCTGACTTGAAACTTCATGAAAAAGCTTTCTCTCGCTGAGAAACAGCCTTTAAAAGCACTTCTAGGCATGTTTGAGTTTGCGTTTATTTGCTAAGAAGCACTAAAACAGCATTTCTGCTCATGAAAACTCAAGAACTAAGCAAATTGTGCTTATTGAGCTCTAAAATGACTTTTTGTGTCCAAAACTGTAAACACACTGAAAAGGCTCATTCTGACTTGAAACTTCATGAAAAAGCTTTCTCTCGCTGAGAAACAGCCTTTAAAGCACTTCTAGACTTGTTTTGAGTTCATTTGCTCAAATGCACTAAAACATCATTTCTGCTCATAAGAAGTCAAGAACTAAGGAAATTGTGCCTTTTGAGCTCTAAAATGACTTTTTGTGTCCAAAGCTGTAAACACACTGAAAAGGCTCACTCTGACTTGAAACTGCATGAAAAAGCTTTCTCTCGCTGAGAAACAGCCTATAAAGCACTTCTAGACTTGTTTTGAGTTCATTTGCTCAAATGCATTAAAACAGCATTTCTGCACATAAAAAGTCAAGAACTGAGCAAATTGTGCTTTTGAGCTCTAAAATGACTTTTGTGTCCTAAACTAGAAACACAATGAAAAGGCTCATTCTGACTTGAAACTGCATGAAAAAGCTTTCTCTCGCTGAGAAACAGCCTTTAAAGCACTTCTAGGCATGTTTTGAGTTCATTTGCTAAGAAGCACTAAAACAGCATTTCTGCTCATGAAAACTCAAGAACTAAGCAAATTGTGCTTTTTGAGCTCTAAAATGACTTTTTGTGTCCAAAAGTAGAAACACACTGAAAAGGCTCATTCTGACTTGAAACTTCATGAAAAAGCTTTCTCTCACTTCTGAGAAACAGCCTTTAAAGCATTTCTAGACTTGTTTTGAGTTCATTTCAGAAACACACTGAAAAGGCTCATTCTGACTTGAAACTGCATGAAAAAGCTTTCTCTCGCTGAGAAACAGCCTTCAAAGCACTTCTAGACTTGTTTTGAGTTCATTTGCTCAAATGCACTAAAACATCATTTCTGCTCATAAGAAGTCAAGAACTAAGCAAATTGTGCCATTTGAGCTCTAAAATGACTTTTTGTGTCCAAAACTAAAAACACACTGAAAAGGCTCATTCTGACTTAAAACTGCATGAAAAAGCTTTCTCTCGCTGAGAAACAGCCTTTAAAAGCACTTCTAGGCATGTTTTGAGTTCATTTGCTAAAAAGCACTAAAACAGCATTTCTGCTCATGAAAACTCAAGATCTAAGCAAATTGTGCTTTTGAGCTCTAAAATGACTTTTTGTGTCCAAAAGTAGAAACACACTGAAAAGGCTCATTCTGACTTGAAACTTCATGAAAAAGCTTTCTCTTGCTGAGAAACAGCCTTTAAAGCACTTCTAGGCATGTTTTGAGTTGATTTGCTAAGAAGCACTAAAACAGCATTTCTGCTCATGAAAACTCAAGAACTAAGCAAATTGTGCTTTTTGAGCTCTAAAATGACTTTTTGTGTCCAAAACTGTAAACACACTAAAAGGCTCATTCTGACTTGAAACTTCATGAAAAAGCTTTCTCTCGCTGAGAAACAGCCTTTACAGCACTTCTAGACTTGTTTTGATTTCATTTGCTAAAAAGCACTGAAACAGCATTTCTGCTCATGAAAACTCAAGAACTAAGCAAATTGTGCTTTTTGAGCTCTAAAATGACTTTTTGTGTCCAAAAGTAGAAACACACTGAAAAGGCTCATTCTGACTTGAAACTTCATGAAAAAGCTTTCTCTCGCTGAGAAACAGCCTTTAAAGCACTTCTAGACTTGTTTTGAGTTAATATGCTCAAATGCACTAAAACAGCATTTCTGCACATGAAAAGTCAAGAACTAAGCAAATTGTGCTTTTTGAGCTCTAAAATGACTTTTTTTGTCCAAAACTGTAAACACACTGAAAAGGCTCATTCTGACTTAAAACTGCATGAAAAAGCTTTCTCTCGCTGAGAAACAGCCTTTAAAGCACTTCTAGACTTGTTTTGAGTTCATTTGCTAAGAAGCACTGAAACATCATTTCTGTTCATAAGATGTCAAGAACTAAGCAAATTGTGCTTTTTGAGCTCTAAAATGACTTTTTGTGTCCAAAAGTAGAAACACACTGAAAAGGCTCATTCTGACTTGAAACTTCATGAAAAAGCTTTCTCTCGCTGAGAAACAGCCTTTAAAGCACTTCTAGACTTGTTTTGAGTTAATATGCTCAAATACACTAAAACACCATTTCTGCACATGAAAAGTCAAGAACTAAGCAAATTGTGCTTTTTGAGCTCTAAAATGACTTTTTTTGTCCAAAACTGTAAACACACTGAAAAGGCTCATTCTGACTTAAAACTGCATGAAAAAGCTTTCTCTCGCTGAGAAACAGCCTTTAAAGCACTTCTAGGCATGTTTTGCGTTCATTTGCTAAGAAGCACTAAAACAGCATTTCTGCTCATGAAAACTCAAGAACTAAGCAAATTGTGCTTATTGAGCTCTAAAATGACTTTTTGTGTCCAAAACTGTAAACACACTGAAAAGGCTCATTCTGACTTGAAACTTCATGAAAAAGCTTTCTCTCGCTGAGAAACAGCCTTTAAAGCACTTCTAGACTTGTTTTGAGTTCATTTGCTCAAATGCACTAAAACATCATTTCTGCTCATAAGAAGTCAAGAACTAAGGAAATTGTGCCTTTTGAGCTCTAAAATGACTTTTTGTGTCCAAAGCTGTAAACACACTGAAAAGGCTCACTCTGACTTGAAACTGCATGAAAAAGCTTTCTCTCGCTGAGAAACAGCCTATAAAGCACTTCTAGACTTGTTTTGAGTTCATTTGCTCAAATGCATTAAAACAGCATTTCTGCACATAAAAAGTCAAGAACTGAGCAAATTGTGCTTTTTGAGCTCTAAAATGACTTTTTGTGTCCTAAACTAGAAACACAATGAAAAGGCTCATTCTGACTTGAAACTGCATGAAAAAGCTTTCTCTCGCTGAGAAACAGCCTTTAAAGCACTTCTAGGCATGTTTTGAGTTCATTTGCTAAGAAGCACTAAAACAGCATTTCTGCTCATGAAAACTCAAGAACTAAGCAAATTGTGCTTTTTGAGCTCTAAAATGACTTTTTGTGTCCAAAAGTAGAAACACACTGAAAAGGCTCATTCTGACTTGAAACTTCATGAAAAAGCTTTCTCTCGCTGAGAAACAGCCTTTAAAGCATTTCTAGACTTGTTTTGAGTTCATTTGCTAAGAAGCACTGAAACATCATTTCTGCTCATAAGAAGTCAAGAACTAAGCAAATTGTGCTTTTTGAGCTCTAAAATGACTTTTTGTGTCCAAAACTGTAAACACACTAAAAAGGCTCATTCCGACTTGAAACTTCATGAAAAAGCTTTCTCTGGCTGAAAAACAGCCTTTAAAGCACTTCTAGACTTGTTTTGAGTTCATTTCAGAAACACACTGAAAAGGCTCATTCTGACTTGAAACTGCATGAAAAAAGCTTTCTCTCGCTGAGAAACAGCCTTTAAAGCACTTCTTCTAGGCATGTTTTGAGTTCATTTGCTCAAATTCACTAAAACATCATTTCTGCTCATAAAAAGTCAAGAACTAAGCAAATTGTGCTTTTGAGCTCTAAAATTACTTTTTGTGTCCAAAACTAGAAACACACTGAAAAGGCTCATTCTGACTTGAAACTGCATGAAAAAGCTTTCTCTCGCTGAGAAACAGCGTTTAAAACACACTTCTAGGCATGTTTTGAGTTCATTTGCTAAGAAGCACTAAAACAGCATTTCTGCTCATGAAAACTCAAGAACTAAGCAAATTGTGCTTTTTGAGCTTTCTAAAATGACTTTTTGTGTCCAAAAGTAGAAACAAACTGAAAAGGCTCATTCTGACTTGAAACTTCATGAAAAAGCTTTTTCTATCGCTGAGAAACAGTCTTTAAAGCACTTCTAGACTTGTTCTGAGTTCATTTGCTCAAATGCACTAAAACAGCATTTCTGCTCATGAAAAGTCAAGAACTAAGCAAATTGTGCTTTTTGAGAAATGCTGTTTTAGTGCTTCTTAGCAAATGAACTCAAAACATGCCTAGAAGTGCTTTAAAGGCTGTTTCTCAGCGAGAGAAAGCTTTTTCATACAGTTTCAAGTCAGAATGAGCCTTTTCAGTGTGTTTCTAGTTTTGGACACAAAAAGTCATTTTAGAGCTCAGAAAGCACAATTTGCTTAGTTCTTATCTTTTTATGAGCAGAAATGATGTTTTATTGCATTTGAGCAAATGAACTCAAAACATGTCTAGAAGTGCTTTAAAGGCTGTTTCTCAGCGAGAGAAAGCTTTTTCATGCAGTTTCAAGTCAGAATGAGCCTTTTCAGTGTGTTTACAGTTTTGGACACAAAAAGGTCATTTTAGAGCTCAAAAAGCACAATTTGCTTAGTTCTTGACTTTTCATGAGCAGAAATGCTGTTTTAGTGCTTCTGATCAAATGAACTCAAAACATGACTAGAAGTGCTTTAAAGGCTGTTTCTCAGCGAGAGAAAGCTTTTTCATGCAGTTTCAAATCAGAATGAGCCTTTTCAGTGTGTTTACAGTTTTGGACACAAAAAGTCATTTTAGAGCTCAAAAAGCACAATTTGCTTAGTTCTCGAGTTTTCATGAGCAGAAATGCTGTTTTAGTGCTTCTTAGCAAATGAACTCAAAACATGCCTAGAAGTGCTTTAAAGACTGTTTCTCAGCGAGAGAAAGCTTTTTCATACAGTTTCAAGTCAGAATGAGCCTTTTCAGTGTGTTTCTAGTTTTGGACACAAAAAGTCATTTTAGAGCTCAAAAAGCACAATTTGCTTATTTCTTATCTTTTTATGAGCAGAAATGATGTTTTATTGCATTTGAGCAAATGAACTCAAAACATGTCTAGAAGTGCTTTAAAGGCTGTTTCTCAGCGAGAGAAAGCTTTTTCATGCAGTTTCAAGTCAGAATGAGCCTTTTCAGTGTGTTTACAGTTTTGGACACAAAAAGGTCATTTTAGAGCTCAAAAAGCAAAATTTGCTTAGTTCTTCAGTTTTCTCGAGCAGAAATGCTGTTTTAGTGCATTTGAGCAAATGAACTCAAAACATGCCTAGAAGTGCTTTAAAGGCTGTTTCTCAGCGAGAGAAAGCTTTTTTATGCAGTTTCAAGTCAGAATGAGCCTTTTCAGTGTGTTTCTAGTTTTGGACACAAAAGTCATTTTAGAGCTCAAAAAGCACAATTTGCTTAGTTCTTGACTTTTCATGTGCAGAAATGCTGTTTTAGTGCATTTGAGCAAATGAACTCAAAAGAAGTCTAGAAGTGCTTTAAAGGCTGTTTCTCAGCAAGAGAAAGCTTTTTCATGAAGTTTCAAGTCAGAATGAGCCTTTTCAGTGTGTTTCTACTTTTGGACACAAAAAGTCATTTTGGAGCTCAAAAAGCACAATTTGCTTAGTTCTTGTCTTTTTATGAGCAGAAATGATGTTTTATTGCATTTGAGCAAATGAACTCAAAACATGCCTAGAAGTGCTTTAAAGGCTGTTTCTCAGTGAGAGAAAGCTTTTTCATGCAGTTTCAAGTCAAAATGAGCCTTTTCAGTGTGTTTACAGTTTTGGACACAAAAAGTCATTTTAGAGCTCAAAAAGCACAATTTGCTTCGTTCTTGACTTCTTATGAGCAGAAATGCTGTTTCAGTGCATTTGAGCAAATGAACTCAAAACATGCCTAGAAGTGCTTTAAAGGCTGTTTCTCAGCGAGAGAAAGCTTTTTCATGCAGTTTCAAGTCAGAATGAGCCTTTTCAGTGTGTTTCTAGTTTTGGACACAAAAAGTCATTTTAGAGCTCAAAAAGCACAATTTGCTTAGTTCTTGACTTTATTTGAGCAGAAATGCTGTTTTAGTGCTTCTGAGCAAATGAACTCAAAACATGCCTAGAAGTGCTTTAAAGGCTGTTTCTCAGTGAGAGAAAGCTTTTTCATGCAGTTTCAAGTCAAAATGAGCCTTTTCAGTGTGTTTACAGTTTTGGACACAAAAAGTCATTTTAGAGCTCAAAAGCACAATTTGCTTAGTTCTTGACTTTATTTGAGAAGAAATGCTGTTTTAGTGCTTCTGAGCAAATGAACTCAAATCAAGTCTAGAAGTGCTTTAAAGGCTGTTTCTCAGCGAGAGAAAGCTTTTTCATGAAGTTTCAATTCAGAATGATCCTTTTCAGTGTGTTTCTAGTTTTGGACACAAAAAGTCATTTTAGAGCTCAAAAAGCACAATTTGCTTAGTTCTTCAGTTTTCATAAGCAGAAATGCTATTTTATTGCTTCTTAGCAAATGAACTCAAAACATGCCTAGCAGTGCTTTAAAGGCTGTTTCTCAGCGAGAGAAAGCTTTTTCATGCAGTTTCAAGTCAGAATGAGCCTTTTCAGTGTTTTTACAGTTTTGGACACAAAAAGTCATTTTGGAGCTCAAAAAGCACAATTTGCTTAGTTCTTGACTTTTTATAAGCAGAAATGCTGTTTTAGTGCTTCTGAGCAAATGAACTCAAAACATGACTAGAAGTGCTTTAAAGGCTGTTTCTCAGCGAGAGAAAGCTTTTTCATGCAGTTTCAAATCAGAATGAGCCTTTTCAGTGTGTTTACAGTTTTGGACACAAAAAGTCATTTTAGAGCTCAAAAAGCACAATTTGCTTCGTTCTTGACTTCTTATGAGCAGAAATGCTGTTTCAGTGCATTTGAGCAAATGAACTCAAAACATGCCTAGAAGTGCTTTAAAGGCTGTTTCTCAGCGAGAGAAAGCTTTTTCATGCAGTTTCAAGTCAGAATGAGCCTTTTCAGTGTGTTTCTAGTTTTGGACACAAAAAGTCATTTTAGAGCTCAAAAAGCACAATTTGCTTAGTTCTTGACTTTATTTGAGCAGAAATGCTGTTTTAGTGCTTCTGAGCAAATGAACTCAAAACATGCCTAGAAGTGCTTTAAAGGCTGTTTCTCAGTGAGAGAAAGCTTTTTCATGCAGTTTCAAGTCAAAATGAGCCTTTTCAGTGTGTTTACAGTTTTGGACACAAAAAGTCATTTTAGAGCTCAAAAAGCACAATTTGCTTAGTTCTTGACTTTATTTGAGAAGAAATGCTGTTTTAGTGCTTCTGAGCAAATGAACTCAAAACATGCCTAGAAGTGCTTTAAAGGCTGTTTCTCAGCGAGAGAAAGCTTTTTCATGCAGTTTCAAGTCAGAATGAGCCTTTTCAGTGTGTTTCTACTTTTGGACACAAAAAGTCATTTTAGAGCTCAAAAATCACAATTTGCTTAGTTCTTGACCTTTCATGTGCAGAAATGCTGTTTTAGTGCATTTGAGCAAATGAACTCAAATCAAGTCTAGAAGTGCTTTAAAGGCTGTTTCTCAGCGAGAGAAAGCTTTTTCATGAAGTTTCAATTCAGAATGATCCTTTTCAGTGTGTTTCTAGTTTTGGACACAAAAAGTCATTTTAGAGCTCAAAAAGCACAATTTGCTTAGTTCTTCAGTTTTCATAAGCAGAAATGCTATTTTATTGCTTCTTAGCAAATGAACTCAAAACATGCCTAGCAGTGCTTTAAAGGCTGTTTCTCAGCGAGAGAAAGCTTTTTCATGCAGTTTCAAGTCAGAATGAGCCTTTTCAGTGTTTTTACAGTTTTGGACACAAAAAGTCATTTTGGAGCTCAAAAAGCACAATTTGCTTAGTTCTTGACTTTTTATAAGCAGAAATGCTGTTTTAGTGCTTCTGAGCAAATGAACTCAAAACATGACTAGAAGTGCTTTAAAGGCTGTTTCTCAGCGAGAGAAAGGTTTTTCATGCAGTTTCAAGGCAGAATGAGCCTTTTCAGTGTGTTTACAGTTTTGGACACAAAAGTCATTTTAGAGCTCAAAAGCACAATTTGCTTAGTTCTTGACTTTTTTGAGCAGAAATGATGTTTTAGTGCTTCTGAGCAAATGAACTCAAAACATGCCTAGAAGTGCTTTAAAGGCTGTTTCTCAGCGAGAGAAAGGTTTTTCATGCAGTTTCAAGTCAGAATGAGCCTTTTCAGTGTGTTTACAGTTTTGGACACAAAAAGTCATTTTAGAGCTCAAAAGACACAATTTGCTTAGTTCTTGAGTTTTCATGAGCAGAAATGCTGTTTTAGTGCTTTTGAGCAAATGAACTCAAAACATGCCTAGAAGTGCTTTAAAGGCTGTTTCTCAGCGAGAGAAAGCTTTTTTATGCAGTTTCAAGTCAGAATGAGCCTTTTCAGTGTGTTTCTAGTTTTGGACACAAAAAGTCATTTTAGAGCTCAAAAAGCACAATTTGCTTAGTTCTTGACTTTTCATGTGCAGAAATGCTGTTTTAGTGCATTTGAGCAAATGAACTCAAAACAAGCCTAGAATTACTTTAAAGGCTGTTTCTCAGCAAGAGAAAGCTTTTTCATGAAGTTTCAAGTCAGAATGAGCCTTTTCAGTGTGTTTCTACTTTTGGACACAAAAAGTCATTTTGGAGCTCAAAAAGCACAATTTGCTTAGTTCTTGTCTTTTTATGAGCAGAAATGATGTTTTATTGCATTTGAGCAAATGAACTCAAAACATGCCTAGAAGTGCTTTAAAGGCTGTTTCTCAGTGAGAGAAAGCTTTTTCATGCAGTTTCAAGTCAGAATGAGCCTTTTCAGTGTGTTTACAGTTTTGGACACAAAAAGTCATTTTAGAGCTCAAAAAGCACAATTTGCTTCGTTCTTGACTTCTTATGAGCAGAAATGCTGTTTCAGTGCATTTGAGCAAATGAACTCAAAACATGCCTAGAAGTTCTTTAAAGGCTGTTTCTCAGCGAGAGAAAGCTTTTTCATGCAGTTTCAAGTCAGAATGAGCCTTTTCAGTGTGTTTCTAGTTTTGGACACAAAAAGTCATTTCAGAGCTCAAAAAGCACAATTTGCTTAGTTCTTGACTTTTTATGAGCAGAAATGCTGTTTTAGTGCATTTGAGCAAATGAATTCAAAACATGCCTAGAAGTGCTTTAAAGGCTGTTTCTCAGCAAGAGAAAGGTTTTTCATACAGTTTCAAGTCAAAATGAGCCTTTTCAGAGTGTTTCTAGTTTTGGACACAAAAAGTCATTTTAGAGCTCAAAAAGCACAACTTGCTTAGTTCTTGACTTTTTATGAGTAGAAATGATGTTTTAGTGCATTTGAGCAAATGAACTCAAAACAAGTCTAGAAGTGCTTTAAAGGCTGTTTCTCAGCGAGAGAAAGCTTTTTCATGCAGTTTCAAGGCAGAATGAGCCTTTTCAGTGTGTTTCTACTTTTAGACACAAAAAGTCATTTTAGAGCTCAAAAAGCACAATTTGCTTAGTTCTTGACTTTTTATGAGCAGAAATGCTGTTTTAGTGCATTTGAGCAAATGAACTCAAAACATGCCTAGAAGTGCTTTAAAGGCTGTTTCTCAGCGAGAGAAAGCTTTTTCATGCAGTTTCAAGTCAGAATGAGCCTTTTCAGAGTTTTTACAGTTTTGGACACAAAAAGTCATTTTGGAGCTCAAAAAGCACAATTTGCTTAGTTCTTAACTTTTTATGAGCAGAAATGCTGTTTTAGTGCTTCTGAGCAAATGAACTCAAAACATGACTAGAAGTGCTTTAAAGGCTGTTTGTCAGCGAGAGAAAGCTTTTTCATGCAGTTTCAAATCAGAATGAGCCTTTTCAGTGTGTTTACAGTTTTGGACACAAAAAGTCATTTTAGAGCTCAAAAAGCACAATTTGCTTAGTTCTTATCTTTTTATGAGCAGAAATGATGTTTTATTGCATTTGAGCAAATGAACTCAAAACATGCCTAGAAGTGCTTTAAAGGCTGTTTCTCAGCGAGAGAAAGCTTTTTTATGCAGTTTCAAGTCAGAACGAGCCTTTTCAGTGTGTTTCTAGTTTTGGACACAAAAAGTCATTTTAGAGCTCAAAAAGCACAATTTGCTTAGTTCTTGACTTTTCATGTGCAGAAATGCTGTTTTAGTGCATTTGAGCAAATGAACTCAAAAGAAGTCTAGAAGTGCTTTAAAGGCTGTTTCTCAGCAAGAGAAAGCTTTTTTTCATGAAGTTTCAAGTCAGAATGAGCCTTTTCAGTGTGTTTCTACTTTTGGACACAAAAAGTCATTTTGGAGCTCAAAAAGCACAATTTGCTTAGTTCTTGACTTTTCATGTGCAGAAATGCTGTTTTAGTGCATTTGAGCAAATGAACTCAAAAGAAGTCTAGAAGTGCTTTAAAGGCTGTTCCTCAGCAAAAGAAAGCTTTTTCATGAAGTTTCAAGTCAGAATGAGCCTTTTCAGTGTGTTTCTACTTTTGGACACAAAAAGTCATTTTGGAGCTCAAAAAGCACAATTTGCTTAGTTCTTGTCTTTTTATGAGCAGAAATGATGTTTTATTGCATTTGAGCAAATGAACTCAAAACATGCCTAGAAGTCTTTAAAGGCTGTTTCTCAGTGAGAGAAAGCTTTTTCATGCAGTTTCAAGTCAAAATGAGCCTTTTCAGTGTGTTTACAGTTTTGGACACAAAAAGTCATTTTAGAGCTCAAAAAGCACAATTTGCTTCGTTCTTGACTTCTTATGAGCAGAAATGCTGTTTCAGTGCATTTGAGCAAATGAACTCAAAACATGCCTAGAAGTGCTTTAAAGGCTGTTTCTCAGCGAGAGAAAGCTTTTTCATGCAGTTTCAGGTCAGAATGAGCCTTTTCAGTGTGTTTCTAGTTTTGGACACAAAAAGTCATTTTAGAGCTCAAAAAGCACAACTTGCTTAGTTCTTGACTTTTTATGAGCAGAAATGATGTTTTAGTGCATTTGAGCAAATGAACTCAAAACAAGTCTAGAAGTGCTTTAAAGGCTGTTTCTCAGCGAGAGAAAGGTTTTTCATGCAGTTTCAAGGCAGAATGAGCCTTTTCAGTGTGTTTACAGTTTTGGACACAAAAAGTCATTTTAGAGCTCAAAAAGCACAATTTGCTTAGTTCTTGACTTCATTTGAGCAGAAATGCTGTTTTAGTGCTTCTGAGCAAATGAACTCAAAACATGCCTAGAAGTGCTTTAAAGGCTGTTTCTCAGCGAGAGAAAGCTTTTTCATGCAGTTTCAAGTCAGAATGAGCCTTTTCAGTGTGTTTCTACTTTTGGACACAAAAAGTCATTTTAGAGCTCAAAAAGCACAATTTGCTTAGTTCTTGACTTTTTATGAGCAGAAATGCTGTTTTAGTGCATTTGAGCAAATGAACTCAAAACATGCCTAGAAGTGCTTTAAAGGCTGTTTCTCAGCGAGAGAAAGCTTTTTCATGCAGTTTCAAGTCAGAATGAGCCTTTTCAGTGTGTTTCTAGTTTTGGACACAAAAAGTCATTTTAGAGCTCAAAAAGCACAATTTGCTTAGTTCTTGAGTCTTCATGAGCAGAAATGCTGTTTTAGTGCATTTGAGCAAATGAACTCAAAACAAGTCTAGAAGTGCTTTAAAGGCTGTTTCTCAGCGAGAGAAAGCTTTTTCATGAAGTTTCAAGTCAGAATGATCCTTTTCAGTGTGTTTCTAGTTTTGGACACAAAAAGTCATTTTAGAGCTCAAAAAGCACAATTTGCTTAGTTCTTCAGTTTTCATAAGCAGAAATGCTATTTCAGTGCTTCTTAGCAAATGAACTCAAAACATGCCTAGAAGTGCTTTAAAGGCTGTTTCTCAGCGAGAGAAAGCTTTTTCATGCAGTTTCAAGTCAGAATGAGCCTTTTCAGAGTTTTTACAGTTTTGGACACAAAAAGTCATTTTGGAGCTCAAAAAGCACAATTTGCTTAGTTCTTAACTTTTTATGAGCAGAAATGCTGTTTTAGTGCTTCTGAGCAAATGAACTCAAAACATGACTAGAAGTGCTTTAAAGGCTGTTTGTCAGCGAGAGAAAGCTTTTTCATGCAGTTTCAAATCAGAATGAGCCTTTTCAGTGTGTTTACAGTTTTGGACACAAAAAGTCATTTTAGAGCTCAAAAAGCACAATTTGCTTAGTTCTTATCTTTTTATGAGCAGAAATGATGTTTTATTGCATTTGAGCAAATGAACTCAAAACATGCCTAGAAGTGCTTTAAAGGCTGTTTCTCAGCGAGAGAAAGCTTTTTTATGCAGTTTCAAGTCAGAATGAGCCTTTTCAGTGTGTTTCTAGTTTTGGACACAAAAAGTCATTTTAGAGCTCAAAAAGCACAATTTGCTTAGTTCTTGACTTTTCATGTGCAGAAATGCTGTTTTAGTGCATTTGAGCAAATGAACTCAAAAGAAGTCTAGAAGTGCTTTAAAGGCTGTTTCTCAGCAAGAGAAAGCTTTTTCATGAAGTTTCAAGTCAGAATGAGCCTTTTCAGTGTGTTTCTACTTTTGGACACAAAAAGTCATTTTGGAGCTCAAAAAGCACAATTTGCTTAGTTCTTGACTTTTCATGTGCAGAAATGCTGTTTTAGTGCATTTGAGCAAATGAACTCAAAAGAAGTCTAGAAGTGCTTTAAAGGCTGTTTCTCAGCAAAAGAAAGCTTTTTCATGAAGTTTCAAGTCAGAATGAGCCTTTTCAGTGTGTTTCTACTTTTGGACACAAAAAGTCATTTTGGAGCTCAAAAAGCACAATTTGCTTAGTTCTTGTCTTTTTATGAGCAGAAATGATGTTTTATTGCATTTGAGCAAATGAACTCAAAACATGCCTAGAAGTCTTTAAAGGCTGTTTCTCAGTGAGAGAAAGCTTTTTCATGCAGTTTCAAGTCAAAATGAGCCTTTTCAGTGTGTTTACAGTTTTGGACACAAAAAGTCATTTTAGAGCTCAAAAAGCACAATTTGCTTCGTTCTTGACTTCTTATGAGCAGAAATGCTGTTTCAGTGCATTTGAGCAAATGAACTCAAAACATGCCTAGAAGTGCTTTAAAGGCTGTTTCTCAGCGAGAGAAAGCTTTTTCATGCAGTTTCAGGTCAGAATGAGCCTTTTCAGTGTGTTTCTAGTTTTGGACACAAAAGTCATTTTAGAGCTCAAAAGCACAACTTTGCTTAGTTCTTGACTTTTTATGAGCAGAAATGATGTTTTAGTGCATTTGAGCAAATGAACTCAAAACAAGTCTAGAAGTGCTTTAAAGGCTGTTTCTCAGCGAGAGAAAAAGTTTTTCATGCAGTTTCAAGGCAGAATGAGCCTTTTCAGTGTGTTTACAGTTTTGGACACAAAAAGTCATTTTAGAGCTCAAAAAGCACAATTTGCTTAGTTCTTGACTTTTCATGTGCAGAAATGCTGTTTTAGTGCATTTGAGCAAATGAACTCAAAAGAAGTCTAGAAGTGCTTTAAAGGCTGTTTCTCAGCAAGAGAAAGCTTTTTCATGAAGTTTCAAGTCAGAATGAGCCTTTTCAGTGTGTTTCTACTTTTGGACACAAAAAGTCATTTTGGAGCTCAAAAGCACAATTTGCTTAGTTCTTGACTTTTCATGTGCAGAAATGCTGTTTTAGTGCATTTGAGCAAATGAACTCAAAAGAAGTCTAGAAGTGCTTTAAAGGCTGTTTCTCAGCAAAGAAAAAGCTTTTTCATGAAGTTTCAAGTCAGAATGAGCCTTTTCAGTGTGTTTCTACTTTTGGACACAAAAGTCATTTTGGAGCTCAAAAGCACAATTTGCTTAGTTCTTGTCTTTTTATGAGCAGAAATGATGTTTTATTGCATTTGAGCAAATGAACTCAAAACATGCCTAGAAGTCTTTTAAAGGCTGTTTCTCAGTGAGAGAAAGCTTTTTCATGCAGTTTCAAGTCAAAATGAGCCTTTTCAGTGTGTTTACAGTTTTGGACACAAAAAGTCATTTTAGAGCTCAAAAAGCACAATTTGCTTCGTTCTTGACTTCTTATGAGCAGAAATGCTGTTTCAGTGCATTTGAGCAAATGAACTCAAAACATGCCTAGAAGTGCTTTAAAGGCTGTTTCTCAGCGAGAGAAAGCTTTTTCATGCAGTTTCAGGTCAGAATGAGCCTTTTCAGTGTGTTTCTAGTTTTGGACACAAAAGTCATTTTAGAGCTCAAAAGCACAACTTGCTTAGTTCTTGACTTTTTATGAGCAGAAATGATGTTTTAGTGCATTTGAGCAAATGAACTCAAAACAAGTCTAGAAGTGCTTTAAAGGCTGTTTCTCAGCGAGAGAAAGGTTTTTCATGCAGTTTCAAGGCAGAATGAGCCTTTTCAGTGTGTTTACAGTTTTGGACACAAAAAGTCATTTTAGAGCTCAAAAAGCACAATTTGCTTAGTTCTTGACTTCATTTGAGCAGAAATGCTGTTTTAGTGCTTCTGAGCAAATGAACTCAAAACATGCCTAGAAGTGCTTTAAAGGCTGTTTCTCAGCGAAAGCTTTTTTTTCATGCAGTTTCAAGTCAGAATGAGCCTTTTCAGTGTGTTTCTACTTTTGGACACAAAAAGTCATTTTAGAGCTCAAAAAGCACAATTTGCTTAGTTCTTGACCTTTCATGTGCAGAAATGCTGTTTTAGTGCATTTGAGCAAATGAACTCAAATCAAGTCTAGAAGTGCTTTAAAGGCTGTTTCTCAGCGAGAGAAAGCTTTTTCATGAAGTTTCAAGTCAGAATGATCCTTTTCAGTGTGTTTCTAGTTTTGGACACAAAAAGTCATTTTAGAGCTCAAAAAGCACAATTTGCTTAGTTCTTCAGTTTTCATAAGCAGAAATGCTATTTTAGTGCTTCTTAGCAAATGAACTCAAAACATGCCTAGAAGTGCTTTAAATGCTGTTTCTCAGCGAGAGAAAGCTTTTTCATGCAGTTTCAAGTCAGAATGAGCCTTTTCAGTGTTTTTACAGTTTTGGACACAAAAAGTCATTTTGGAGCTCAAAAAGCACAATTTGCTTAGTTCTTGACTTTTTATGAGCAGAAATGCTGTTTTAGTGCTTCTGAGCAAATGAACTCAAAACATGACTAGAAGTGCTTTAAAGGCTGTTTCTCAGCGAGAGAAAGCTTTTTCATGCAGTTTCAAATCAGAATGAGCCTTTTCAGTGTGTTTACAGTTTTGGACACAAAAAGTCATTTTAGAGCTCAAAAAGCACAATTTGCTTAGTTCTCGAGTTTTCATGAGCAGAAATGCTGTTTTAGTGCTTCTTAGCAAATGAACTCAAAACATGCCTAGAAGTGCTTTAAAGGCTGTTTCTCAGCGAGAGAAAGCTTTTTCATACAGTTTCAAGTCAGAATGAGCCTTTTCAGTGTGTTTCTAGTTTTGGACACAAAAAGTCATTTTAGAG
The DNA here is from genome assembly GCF_018831695.1 of Puntigrus tetrazona. Classification (NCBI taxonomy): domain Eukaryota; kingdom Metazoa; phylum Chordata; class Actinopteri; order Cypriniformes; family Cyprinidae; genus Puntigrus; species Puntigrus tetrazona. Next base: position 24,138,350 of record NC_056711.1, on the reverse strand, counting down.
CTCAAAAAGCACATTTTGCTTAGTTCTTATCTTTTTATGAGCAGAAATGATGTTTTATTGCATTTGAGCAAATGAACTCAAAAAATGTCTAGAAGTGCTTTAAAGGCTGTTTCTCAGCGAGAGAAAGCTTTTTCATACAGTTTCAAGTCAAAATGAGCCTTTTCAGTGTGTTTCTAGTTTTGGACACAAAAAGTCATTTTAGAGCTCAAAAAGCACAACTTGCTTAGTTCTTGACTTTTTATGAGCAGAAATGATGTTTTAGTGCATTTGAGCAAATGAACTCAAAACAAGTCTAGAAATGCTTTAAAGGCTGTTTCTCAGCGAGAGAAAGCTTTTTCATGCAGTTTCAAGGCAGAATGAGCCTTTTCAGTGTGTTTACAGTTTTGGACACAAAAAGTCATTTTAGAGCTCAAAAAGCACAATTTGCTTAGTTCTTGACTTTTTATGAGCAGAAATGATGTTTTAGTGCATTTGAGCAAATGAACTCAAAACAAGTCTAGAAGTGCTTTAAAGGCTGTTTCTCAGCGAGAGAAAGCTTTTTCATACAGTTTCAAGTCAGAATGAGCCTTTTCAGTGTGTTTCTAGTTTTGGACACAAAAAGTCATTTTAGAGCTCAAAAAGCACAATTTGCTTAGTTCTTATCTTTTTATGAGCAGAAATGATGTTTTATTGCATTTGAGCAAATGAACTCAAAACATGCCTAGAAGTGCTTTAAAGGCTGTTTCTCAGCGAGAGAAAGCTTTTTCATGCAGTTTCAAGTCAGAATAAGCCTTTTCAGTGTGTTTCTACTTTTGGACACAAAAAGTCATTTTAGAGCTCAAAAAGCACAATTTGCTTAGTTCTTGACTTTTTATGAGCAGAAATGCTGTTTTAGTGCATTTGAGCAAATGAACTCAAAACATGCCTAGAAGTGCTTTAAAGGCTGTTTCTCAGCAAGAGAAAGCTTTTTCATGAAGTTTCAAGTCAGAATGAGCCTTTTCAGTGTGTTTCTAGTTTTGGACACAAAAAGTCATTTTGGAGCTCAAAAAGCACAATTTGCTTAGTTCTTGAGTCTTCATGAGCAGAAATGCTGTTTTAGTGCATTTGATCAAATGAACTCAAAACATGCCTAGAAGTGCTTTAAAGGCTGTTTCTCAGCGAGAGAAAGCTTTTTCATGCAGTTTCAAGTCAGAATGAGCCTTTTCAGTGTGTTTCTAGTTTTGGACACAAAAAGTCATTTTAGAGCTCAAAAAGCACAATTTGCTTAGTTCTTGACTTCTTATGAGCAAAAAATGCTGTTTCAGTGCATTTGAGCAAATGAACTCAAAACATGCCTAGAAGTGCTTTTAAAGGCTGTTTCTCAGCGAGAGAAAGCTTTTTCATGCAGTTTCAAGTCAGAATGAGCCTTTTCAGTGTGTTTCTAGTTTTGGACACAAAAAGTCATTTTAGAGCTCAAAAAGCACAATTTGCTTAGTTCTTGAGTTTTCATGAGCAGAAATGCTGTTTTAGTGCTTCTTAGCAATGAACTCAAAACATGCCTAGAAGTGCTTTAAAGGCTGTTTCTCAGCGAGAGAAAGCTTTTTCATGCAGTTTCAAATCAGGATGAGCCTTTTCAGTGTGTTTACAGTTTTGGACACAAAAAGTCATTTTAGAGCTCAAAAAGCACAATTTGCTTAGTTCTTGAGTTTTCATGAGCAGAAATGCTGTTTTAGTGCTTCTTAGCAATGAACTCAAAACATGCCTAGAAGTGCTTTAAAGGCTGTTTCTCAGCGAGAGAAAGCTTTTTCATGTAGTTTCAAATCAGAATGAGCCTTTTCAGTGTGTTTACAGTTTTGGACACAAAAAGTCATTTTAGAGCTCAAAAAGCACAATTTGCTTAGTTCTTGAGTTTTCATGAGCAGAAATGCTGTTTTAGTGCTTCTTAGCAATGAACTCAAAACATGCCTAGAAGTGCTTTAAAGGCTGTTTTTAGCGAGAGAAAGCTTTTTCATGCAGTTTCAAGGTAGAATGAGCCTTTTCAGTGTGTTTACAGTTTTGGACACAAAAAGTCATTTTAGAGCTCAAAAAGCACAATTTGCTTAGTTCTTGACTTTTCATGAGCAGAAATGCTGTTTTAGTGCATTTGAGCAAATGAACTCAAAACATGCCTAGAAGTGCTTTAAAGGCTGTTTTTCAGCGAGAGAAAGCCTTTTCATGCAGTTTCAAGTCAGAATGAGCCTTTTCAGTATGTTTACAGTTTTGGACACAAAAAGGTCATTTTAGAGCTCAAAAAGCACAATTTGCTTAGTTCTTGACTTTTCATGAGCAGAAATGCTGTTTTAGTGCATTTGAGCAAATGAACTCAAAACATGCCTAGACGTGCTTTAAAGGCTGTTTCTCAGCGAGAGAAAGCTTTTTCATGCAGTTTCAAGTCAGAATGAGCCTTTTCAGTGTGTTTCTAGTTTTGGACACAAAAAGTCATTTTAGAGCTCAAAAAGCACAATTTGCTTAGTTCTTGACTTTTTATGAGCAGAAATGCTGTTTTAGTGCATTTGAGCAAATGAACTCAAAACATGCCTAGAAGTGCTTTAAAGGCTGTTTCTCAGCAAGAGAAAGCTTTTTCATGAAGTTTCAAGTCAGAATGAGCCTTTTCAGTGTGTTTCTAGTTTTGGACACAAAAAGTCATTTTGGAGCTCAAAAAGCACAATTTGCTTAGTTCTTGAGTCTTCATAAGCAGAAATGCTGTTTTAGTGCATTTGAGCAAATGAACTCAAAACATGCCTAGAAGTGCTTTAAAGGCTGTTTTTCAGCGAGAGAAAGCCTTTTCATGCAGTTTCAAGTCAGAATGAGCCTTTTCAGTTTGTTTACAGTTTTGGACACAAAAAGTCATTTTAGAGCTCAAAAAGCACAATTTGCTTAGTTCTTGACTTTTTATGTGCAGAAATGCTGTTTTAGTGCATTTGAGCAAATGAACTCAAAACAAGTCTAGAAGTGCTTTAAAGGCTGTTTCTCAGCGAGAGAAAGCTTTTCATGAAGTTTCAAGTCAGAATGAGCCTTTTCATTGTGTTTCTACTTTTGGACACAAAAGTCATTTTATAGCTCAAAAAGCACAATTTGCTTAGTTCTTGAGCCTTCATGAGCAGAAATGCTGTTTTAGTGCATTTGAGCAAATTAACTCAAAACAAGTCTAGAAGTGCTTTAAAGGCTGTTTCTCAGCGAGAGAAAGCTTTTTCATGAAGTTTCAAGTCAGAATGAGCCTTTTCAGTGTGTTTCTAGTTTTGGACACAAAAAGTCATTTTAGAGCTCAAAAAGCACAATTTGCTTAGTTCTTCAGTTTTCATAAGCAGAAATGCTATTTTAGTGCTTCTTAGCAAATGAACTCAAAACATGCCTAGAAGTGCTTTAAAGGCTGTTTCTCAGCGAGAAAGCTTTTTCATGCAGTTTCAAGTCAGAATGAGCCTTTTCAGTGTTTTTACAGTTTTGGACACAAAAAGTCATTTTGGAGCTCAAAAAGCACAATTTGCTTAGTTCTTGACTTTTTATGAGCAGAAATGCTGTTTTAGTGCTTCTGAGCAAATGAACTCAAAACATGACTAGAAGTGCTTTAAAGGCTGTTTCTCAGCGAGAGAAAGCTTTTTCATGCAGTTTCAAGTCAGAATGAGCCTTTTCAGTGTGTTTCTAGTTTTGGACACAAAAGTCATTTTAGAGCTCAAAAGCAGAATTTGCTTAGTTCTTGAGTTTTCATGAGCAGAAATGCGTTTTAGTGCTTCTTAGCAAATGAACTCAAAACATGCCTAGAAGTGCTTTAAAGGCTGTTTTTAGCGAGAGAAAGCTTTTTCATGCAGTTTCAAGGCAGAATGAGCCTTTTCAGTGTGTTTACAGTTTTGGACACAAAAAGTCATTTTAGAGCTCAAAAAGCACAATTTGCTTAGTTCTTGACTTTTTATGAGCAGAAATGATGTTTTAGTGCATTTGAGCAAATGAACTCAAAACAGGTCTAGAAGTGCTTTAAAGGCTGTTTCTCAGCGAGAGAAAGCTTTTTCATGCAGTTTCAAATCAGAATGAGCCTTTTCAGTGTGTTTACAGTTCTGGACACAAAAAGTCATTTTAGAGCTCAAAAAGCACAATTTGCTTAGTTCTTGACTTTTCATGAGCAGAAATGCTGTTTTAGTGCATTTGAGCAAATTAACTCAAAACAAGTCTAGACGTGTTTTAAAGGCTGTTTCTCAGCGAGCGAAAGCTTTTTCATGAAGTTTCAAGTCAGAATGAGCCTTTTCAGTGTGTTTCTACTTTTGGACACAAAAAGTCTTTTTAGAGCTCAAAAAGCACAATTTGCTTAGTTCTTCAGTCTTCATGAGCAGAAATGCTGTTTTAGTGCATTTGAGCAAATGAACTCAAAACAAGTCTAGAAGTGCTTTAAAGGCTGTTTCTCAGCGAGAAAAGCTTTTTCATGCAGTTTCAAGTCAGAATGAGCCTTTTCAGTGTGTTTCTAGTTTTGGACACAAAAAGTCATTTTAGAGCTCAAAAAGCACAATTTGCTTAGTTCTTGACTTTTTATGAGCAGAAATGCTGTTTTAGTGCATTTGAGCAAATGAACTCAAAACATGCCTAGAAGTGCTTTAAAGGCTGTTTCTCAGCAAGAGAAAGCTTTTTCATGAAGTTTCAAGTCAGAATGAGCCTTTTCAGTGTGTTTCTAGTTTTGGACACAAAAAGTCATTTTGGAGCTCAAAAAGCACAATTTGCTTAGTTCTTGAGTCTTCATAAGCAGAAATGCTGTTTTAGTGCATTTGAGCAAATGAACTCAAAACATGCCTAGAAGTGCTTTAAAGGCTGTTTTTCAGCGAGAGAAAGCCTTTTCATGCAGTTTCAAGTCAGAATGAGCCTTTTCAGTTTGTTTACAGTTTTGGACACAAAAAGTCATTTTAGAGCTCAAAAAGCACAATTTGCTTAGTTCTTGACTTTTTATGTGCAGAAATGCTGTTTTAGTGCATTCGAGCAAATGAACTCAAAACAAGTCTAGAAGTGCTTTAAAGGCTGTTTCTCAGCGAGAGAAAGCTTTTTCATGAAGTTTCAAGTCAGAATGAGCCTTTTCATTGTGTTTCTACTTTTGGACACAAAAAGTCATTTTATAGCTCAAAAAGCACAATTTGCTTAGTTCTTGAGCCTTCATGAGCAGAAATGCTGTTTTAGTGCATTTGAGCAAATTAACTCAAAACAAGTCTAGAAGTGCTTTAAAGGCTGTTTCTCAGCGAGAGAAAGCTTTTTCATGAAGTTTCAAGTCAGAATGAGCCTTTTCAGTGTGTTTCTAGTTTTGGACACAAAAAGTCATTTTAGAGCTCAAAAAGCACAATTTGCTTAGTTCTTCAGTTTTCATAAGCAGAAATGCTATTTTAGTGCTTCTTAGCAAATGAACTCAAAACATGCCTAGAAGTGCTTTAAAGGCTGTTTCTCAGCGAGAGAAAGCTTTTTCACGCAGTTTCAAGTCAGAATGAGCCTTTTCAGTGTTTTTACAGTTTTGGACACAAAAAGTCATTTTGGAGCTCAAAAAGCACAATTTGCTTAGTTCTTGACTTTTTATGAGCAGAAATGCTGTTTTAGTGCTTCTGAGCAAATGAACTCAAAACATGACTAGAAGTGCTTTAAAGGCTGTTTCTCAGCGAGAGAAAGCTTTTTCATGCAGTTTCAAGTCAGAATGAGCCTTTTCAGTGTGTTTCTAGTTTTGGACACAAAAAGTCATTTTAGAGCTCAAAAAGCAGAATTTGCTTAGTTCTTGAGTTTTCATGAGCAGAAATGCGTTTTTAGTGCTTCTTAGCAAATGAACTCAAAACATGCCTAGAAGTGCTTTAAAGGCTGTTTTTAGCGAGAGAAAGCTTTTTCATGCAGTTTCAAGGCAGAATGAGCCTTTTCAGTGTGTTTACAGTTTTGGACACAAAAAGTCATTTTAGAGCTCAAAAAGCACAATTTGCTTAGTTCTTGACTTTTTATGAGCAGAAATGATGTTTTAGTGCATTTGAGCAAATGAACTCAAAACAGGTCTAGAAGTGCTTTAAAGGCTGTTTCTCAGCGAGAGAAAGCTTTTTCATGCAGTTTCAAATCAGAATGAGCCTTTTCAGTGTGTTTACAGTTCTGGACACAAAAAGTCATTTTAGAGCTCAAAAAGCACAATTTGCTTAGTTCTTGACTTTTCATGAGCAGAAATGCTGTTTTAGTGCATTTGAGCAAATTAACTCAAAACAAGTCTAGACGTGTTTTAAAGGCTGTTTCTCAGCGAGCGAAAGCTTTTTCATGAAGTTTCAAGTCAGAATGAGCCTTTTCAGTGTGTTTCTACTTTTGGACACAAAAAGTCTTTTTAGAGCTCAAAAAGCACAATTTGCTTAGTTCTTCAGTCTTCATGAGCAGAAATGCTGTTTTAGTGCATTTGAGCAAATGAACTCAAAACAAGTCTAGAAGTGCTTTAAAGGCTGTTTCTCAGCGAGAGAAAGCTTTTTCATGAAGTTTCAAGTCAGAATGAGCCTTTTCAGTGTGTTTCTAGTTTTGGACACAAAAAGTCATTTTAGAGCTCAAAAAGCACAATTTGCTTAGTTCTTGAGTTTTCATGAGCAGAAATGCTGTTTTAGTGCTTCTTAGCAAATGAACTCAAAACATGCCTAGAAGTGCTTTGAAGGCTGTTTCTCAGCGAGAGAAAGCTTTTTCATGCAGTTTCAAGTCAGAATGAGCCTTTTCAGTGTGTTTCTAGCTTTGGACACAAAAAGTCATTTTAGAGCTCAAAAAGCACAATTTTCTTAGTTCCTCTTCAGGAACTCGAGCTGCGTCACAAACGCTTTGGGAACGCTTTCAGCGTGCGCCGTTCTGAACCACGTGTAAAGTCTGCCCAATGGAGGGGAGCGACGTCATGGACGAGATGACGTCGCCGACCAGGAAGTATACAGTGACGCTCTGCGATGCCGGCACCAGCTTTCTGCGTTCAGTAAGCGCTACGTGTTATTGTTTGTCTATTTGCTGTCTGTTTGTCTAGCTTAAAAGAAAATACTATGGCTGATGATCAGAGTTTAAAAAGGAAATCTAAGGCGAAACACGCTGGTGTTCCGTCGCGTTTCAAGCGGTGTGCTGATCCCTGCCCTCGTTATATCACGGGTGGGGACACACACAGCTTGTGCGTGGCGTGCCTGGGAGCGAGAGCACGCGGCGTCAGCCCTCGAGGGGACTGATTGTCCGCATTGTTTGCAGCTACCGCTGCGAACACTCCGCTCCCGGAGGTCTCTCTTTCACGAGGGAGACTTCACCAGCGTCCCCAGGGTGCGGGACCGCTTCCGCCGGCGGGCGGCGAGCGCACGTCTGGGGATCGCAAACTCGATCTGGCGGAGGAGATGGAGACGGGCTCGTCCCTTTCTCCATCGGAGTCCGCCAGATCGGGCGCTCAATCCCGTGGGTCCGAAGCCCGTACTCCGGCTTCTTCGGCCACGGGGGAGACGTCCACTCGCGCTCACTCTTCCTCCGAGGAGGTTGATGTTGACGTGGTGGACGATGCGCCGTTGCACACGCCACAATATGAGGAGCTCTTAGAGGTGGTAACTCGTGCGGTTGCCAAATTAAACATCGATTGGCCGCCCGAGCGTCGCTGAGCCTCAGAAATCTAAATTGGATGAAAGATTTCTGAGAGCGAAGCAGCCACCTCTGAGACGGAGCCTTCCATTCTTCCCAGACCTCCACAGTGAGCTGTCGAGGTCCTGGGAAGGCCGTACTCCGCCCGTGTTTTCTCCCCCACCGCTGCTAGTCATTATGGTAATGTGGCGGGAGTCGCGGAGTGCGGCTATAAGGCGATGCCCCGGGTAGAACAGTCTCTTGCGACCTATCTGTCCCCCGGTGCGGCATCGTCTTTGAAGGCTCCGACCTTACCATCAAGGCCGCTGAGAACAACGTCGGCTTTGATGGCTAAGAAGTCTGCGACAGCAGGATTGGCTGGGGCTTGCATGCACACTATGGCGGTGTTGCAGGCATACCAAGCCGACCTGCTGAAAGAGATTGATGAGGAGAGGGGTCAGGTCCGATGACATCGCAGAACTGCGTCCGGACGGCTGACCTCTGCCTCCGCGTCACTAAGGAGACCGCCCGTGCTGTAGGGCGGTCTATGTCATCCTTGTGGCCGCGGAGAGGCATCTCTGGCTGACCCTGTCCGACATGAAAGAGCGGGACAGGGTCTGCCTGTTGACGCCCCTGCAGCCTTCTGGCCTGTTCGGCGACTCCGTTAATGAGGTCGTCCGATAGGTACCAGGAGGCCCGTAAACAGGCGGCGGCGTTCAGAGAGTTTCCTCCCACGTCGATCTCAGGGGCATCGGGACGAGAGATGCCCCACCGCGTGCCAGCTCCTCATATAGGCATGTGCAAAAACAGAGCGTCGCCTCTCGTTCCCCCCCTAAAAAACAGCAGGGGGCGAAGCGGCGCTCTGGGCCGGGGGCTTCCGGGCCTAAAGACCTGAGGGCCTTTTTGGACAGGAAGTCCACGGCCAAGAAGCCCTGATATGAGTGGTTCAGGGCTTCTGAGGGCTGCCCCTCCTGGGGAGGATCAGGTTATGCCTGGTCAGACGGCACCCGTTCCTCCTCAGGGCCCTCAGGAGTAACTCCGCTATCTCTGCCCTCGTGCCAGAGTGCGGAGGCTTCCAGCACGTTTCCCCAGCCGGATTCACCCGAGGGTGCGTCACGGCCGGGGAACGCGCCTCCCCTGCGGGGGTCCCGTTTACAGCTAGCCCGTTGTCTGCCTGCCGGTCAACCGTTTCAGGCCACCGGGTTACCTGTATCTCACACACCAGAGGTCAGCCTCGAGAGGCTGATTCCCTTAGTAGATTATTTAGCAGCGTGGAAACTTCTGCCAAATGTATCTCAATGGGTCATACTAACGATAGAGAAAGGCTATCGAATTCAGTTCGGTTTTCCACCACCGACATTCAGGGGAGTCACACCGACAGTAGTCGGCCCCCAGCAGGCTCTGGTGATGGAACAGGAAGTAAGACCCTGCTCAGGAAGGAGGCCATCGAGGTGGTCCCTCCTCATGCTGTGGAATCTGGGTTTTACAGCCGCTACTTCATTGTTCCAAAGAAGGACGGGGGGTTGCGTCCTATCCTAGATCTGAGGGTCTTGAACCGCTCAGTCAGCAGACTGAAGTTCAAAATGCTTACCATCAAGCATGTGGTGACTCAAATCAGATCCGAGGACTGGTTTGTCAACATAGATCTGAAAGACGCATACTTCCATATATCCATCCTTCCTCAACACAGGAAGTTTCTGAGGTTCGCTTTGGGCGTAGCATACCAATATCGAGTACTTCCGTTCGGCCTAGCACTCTCACCCCGCACATTTACGAAGTGTATGGATGCAGCTCTGGCTCCACTGAGACTCCAGGGCATCCGCATACTCAATTATATCGACGATTGGTTGATATTAGCTCAATCAGAGCAGATGGCAGTTCAACATCGAGATGTTGTTCTGTCTCACATGGGGGAGCTGGGTTTGAGACTGAGCGCCAAGAAGAGTGTATTGCGTCCCGCTCAGAGGACCACATACCTAGGCGTGGTGTGGGATTCGACCACAATGTGGGCACGCTTGTCTCCTGCCCGTGTGCAGTCAATCCTCATGTCAGTCGAGAGAGTCAGGGAAGGCCAGTCATTCACTGTCAAGCAGTATCAGAGACTGTTGGGCCTGATGGCAGCTGCGTCCAACGTGATACCCTTTGGCCTGCTGTACATGAGACCCCTACAGTGGTGGCTCAGGACCAAGGGGTTCTCCCGGGAAACCCACTCCGCAAAATCAAAGTGTCACGCTGTGCAGTTCGGGCCTTAGACTTGTGGAGGAAGCCTTGGTTCCTGAATCAGGGCCCAAGGTTAGGAGCTCTATGTCGCCGGACCTCCCTTGCGACAGATGCATCCCTAACCGGTTGGGGCGCAGTATTGAACGGGCGCCCGGCCCACGGTCTGTGGAGCGATCACCACCACGGGTGGCATATCAATCTGCTAGAGATGTTAGCGGTATTTCGTGCTTTGAAGCACTTTCTCCCAGACCTGAGAGGTCACCATGTGTTGGTGCACACCGACAACACAGCGGTGGTCTCTTACATCAACCACCAGGGAGGTCTGCGTTCGCGCCCCTTGAACAAGCTGGCGCACAGATCCTTGTGTGGTCCCAGGACAAAATCTGCTCGCTGAGAGCGATCTACATCCCTGGGCATCTCAATACGGGGAGCCGACACCCTGTCGAGACAGGGGTTGAGGCCGGGGGAATGGATGCTTCACCCCGACGTGGTGAAGCAGATCTGGTCGAGATTTTACCAGGCAGAGGTGGACCTCTTTGCTTCTCGAGGGAATGCACAATGTCCCCTCTGGTTCTCTCTAGTTCATCCAGCTCCCCTGGGACTGGATGCCATGTCACAGGCGTGGCCGAGGCGTCGCCTGTACGCATTTCCCCCGATTGCCCTGCTCCCGGGGTTCTGGCGAGAGTGCGCCAGGGCGGAGTCAGACTACTGTTGGTAGCCCCGTTCTGGCCGGGCCGAGTATGGTTTGCGGACCTCATCGGCCTAGTAGACGGTCATCCGTGGGAGATCCCCTGAGGCCGGATCTACCCTCTCAGGCGGGGAACAATAGTTCACCCTCGCCGGAGTTGTTGAAGCTGTGGGTGTGGCCCCTGAGGGGCACAACTCATAGCCTCTGGTCTTTCAGCTGAGGTTGTTGAGACCATCCTCCAATCCAGAGCTCCTCTACGAGGAGCGTGTATGCCAGGAGGTGGGAAATGTTCACTTCCTGGTGTGGAGATCGCCACTTAAACCCAGTTAACTGCCCAGTAGGTTCAGTGCTGGAGTTCCTTCAGGCGAGATTCTCCACCACCGGGTTATCCCACTCCACCCTAAAGGTCTACGTGGCAGCTATATCTGCATATCATGACCCTATTGGTGGCCACTCAGTGGGCAAACACCCATTAGTTACACGATTCCTCCACGGTGTGCTGAGGCTGAGACCTTCCAGTGCGGACCAGAATTCCCCCCTGGGATTTGGTTGTGGTGTTAGAGGCTCTGTGTAAGGCACCCTTCGAGCCCCTCGAAGAGGTTCCCTTACCTGTCTTATCTTTTAAGACAGCATTTCTCCTCGCCATCACCTCTCTGCGGAGGGTGGGAGATCTGCAGGCCCTCTCAGTGGCCCCTACTCACCTGGACTTTGCCCCAGGCATGTCCAAGGCTTTTTATACCCACGAGTGGGTTATACACCTAAAGTGCCCTCTGTTACACCACAGCCGATCGTACTGCAGGCCTTCTGTCCTCCCCCCTTCCAGGATCCAGACCAGCGGAAGTTCAACTGCATGTGTCCAGTGCGAGCACTGGATACTTATGTGCGCAGGACTGCGTCTCTGCGGAGGTCGGACCAATTACTTATTTGTTTTGGTCCGACAAATAGGGGTGGCGCTGCCGCTAAGCGGACTGTTAGCAGGTGGATAGTTGAGGCTATCCACCTGGCCTATGAAGCCTCTGCACTCCCATGCCCTCTCGGGGTCAGAGCGCACTCTACAAGGGGTATGGCGGCCTCTAAGGCCTATCTTAGCGGTGTCCCCCTCGGGGACATCTGCAACGCTGCGGGGGTGGTCCACGCCCTCCACTTTTGCCCGGTTTTACAACTTGGACATGAGGGCTGCTCCTGGCTCCTCTGTCCTTTCCTGATGGGTGGTCTGAGGACCCCGTTTCAGGCAGGGCCTTGGAAATATGGCGGCGTGGGCATCTCGTTCCCAAAGCGTTTGTGACGCAGCTCGAGTTCCTGAAGAGGAACGTCTCAGGTTACGAATGTAACCATGGTTCCTCTAGGAACGAGACGCTGCGTCCCGATGCCATACTTCCCGCACCCCTGTCGGCGCTTACTTCACTACGAGGCTGGTGCCGGCATCGCAGAGCGTCACTTTATACTTCCTGGTCGGCGACGTCATCTCGTCCATGACGTCGCTCCCCTCCATTGGACAGACTTTACACGTGGTTCAGAACGGCGCACGCTGGAGGCGTTCCCAAAGCGTTTGTGACGCAGCGTCTCGTTCCCTAGAGGAACCATGGTTACATTCGTAACCTGAGACGATATGTAGGACAATCACATCCTCAATGTCTTTTGGTCTTTCTCTGGATGTTCTCGCCGGCTCTGGGCTCACTAAGAATGAATGAATGGACCACAACAGTATCCAGTCCAGATGGGGTAGTAAGGGCAGGTAGAGTGATGGAGCATCTAATTCATGGCACTGGACCATTTACAGGATGATGCTGTGGACTTCTCCTTCCTCACTGCTCACAGACATTTCAGATACAGCAGAGATGCACAATACAAAAGCAGTCATGTTAAAAGCACAGTGTCATTTGATATCTGTTATAGAAGAAACAAAATTATCTTACATTTTTTTAGGTTTTCTTTTTTTTCTACAAATATCTACAAATCCCCTACTTCCACCACAAAAGCTCTGCAACCTTGTACAGCAATCAAAAATCAGGAAAGTGCTGTAAGGGACTTCCATTTTGCTAATGTGGTGCTAAGAGGTATGCTGTCAGAGCTTTGTGTTATTTCACATAATTGTTTTAAAATACACACTAGTTTATTAGGACGTCAAACTCAGAAAATCCTTCTTTTTTCTGAATCGTCCCACCTTCAGAATTCTCACTTAAAATTAGTAAATCTAGAAGAACAGGGAACAACATCTTTAGGTTCAACATGGACAGGCCTGTCAAGAAAGCAGCAAAATGGCGGATACTGAATCTTCATCTTCACAGCTCACAATTGAGTTCTTCGTCAATGAGCTTGAAATTGTTTTAAAAAGATAGTCATGGGAGTTCATGGCCCTTTTAAACAGCTCTCTGGAACCAATCCAGTCTTCAGTCGAAAGTCGTCAGAATAACTCTTACCTGGTGTCTTACCCGGGCTAAGAAGAAGAAAAGAACTGGACGGTAGCCCAGTGGTCCAAAGACCTCTTTTCAGATGAGAGCAAGTTTTGTATTTAATTTGGAAACCAAGGTCCTAGAGTCTGGAGGAAGGATGGAGAAGATCATAGCCCAAGTTGCTTGAAGTCTAGTGTTAGGTTTCCGCAGTCAGTGATTATTTGGAAAGTAATGTCATCTGTCATCATACTCACAAGACAGGTCACAGAAGACTTCTTCGTGGTCTGTTCTGCTCTGGTCTTGAAATCATAGTCTTTTGGCAGGCGAGTGTATTGGTTATAATAAGATATAGTTTTATTATATATAGGTTTAATATATTACAAATAAAATACTAAAATAAAATAGAAATAAAAACAAAGTTGTAGAATCTGCAAGTTCGGTCATTTGGAGGCATTGTGGCGAGGCTGTCTCTGGCATCAGAGAAGCGTGTCGCCGAGGTGCAGCTTTATCTTCTGGCTCACTTCTAAGTGCAACCCTCCTATATAGACTACAGGTGCAAGTCGACACTTTTTGGGAAAGTCCCGTACAGCTGGAGATAAAACACAGCCATCTTATCGGCTCTGGGCTCACTAAGGTCTGGTCTGCTCTTCTGGTCTGCTCTTCTGCGAAGATCCCTTCTGCGAAGTTCCCGCGTTGGGAACTCAGCACTCATTCTTCAGTGTTCTCACTAATACATATTTTATCTCTGGCTATACTTTAACTAAATGCTACATATATCATATCTAATGTCTTTTCTCAATAAACTACTTTTACACATGATGCATCTTTCTTTCTACTATTCAATAAAGTGAATACAATACCATGTGTACTGTGTATCTTATAAATACTTATCAAATAAAAGAATATAATATTCTGTGTGGTCTCTTCTTCTTGATGAATCAGTAACAAATCACAATGTGTTCACAATACAATGTATCACTCAAATAAACAAGGCAAACTTACAAAATTGGGAAAACTTCCCGTTTTCCTCAACACCCCAGTCTTGGAAATTTGCTCTAGTCTTTACTCTCTTATCTTAAAGTTTATGTATGGAACATAACACATTTTGTCCTTGTCATACTTGCTCAGTTTGACATAAACTTGTCCTGTTTCTGTTATGACATTCATTTGAAATACATTAAAATAGAGATCAACCAAGGGTCATCTGTTTCTAGGTCTCACAATTTCGCTTACAATAATTCTCTTATTTATAACATCTCCAATTAGCCGAATCTCAGTGCTTTATTTCATAACAGTTAAATATTGTCTGAGTTTATCTCTCATTGTTTTTATTAATTTCACGACAGCATGCCCCAATTTTAAATGTCTCTTAGAGTCTTCACAAATTAACGTGTGGCCTCTTCCATTGATTAGACATTTGGCTTTTGACTAATCGTTGAAATGATGGATCTGGGATAGAATCCCTGCCCATAGGCCGTCTTTGTCATTTTGAAACTCTGTTCGGACACTTGTGTTTGGGGAGATTATTCTGTCATCTCCAGTGATGCCAATGTTTTTGTCTATAAAATAAAATGTTCCTTCAAATTTCACCACTTGTATAACATTGTTGTTATATTTACCATGTAACTGATATAATCTTTTAGCCAATCCTTAGGAGCACTTAAGTCATTGTATAAATCTCTGACCTCTGGGTGGAGCACTCTTAACATACGTTTACATTGTAGAAATATATCTGTACTCAGACTTCAACATGTCAAAGTACTCCTCTCTTTCATCATCATCACTGTACCAGATAATAGTTTTGATTCTCTTAAAGCAATTTTTGCACAAGTCACCCATAACAAATCCAGCTTTTTGAATATATATATACTGTATATACTTGATGACAAGTCATACATTCGTCCTCTCTAACAGTGATCCAGTAACTCTGATATCGTGACAATAGTTGGCCTTTTGCTGTTCGTCTAAGTTCCTATAAATAAAGCATATTTCTGAATATTTTTATTCCATCAATTGCAGATTTTACTTTTTCTTAAGTATGTTGTTCACATACTATTACCAAATAGCTTTTCTTCATTTCTTGATAATATAAAAAGATAGCGCTTACCAGTAAGTCGAAATGGTCTTGTGCATCTAAGTTTAAAGCAACCTCTGTGTCTGAAATCCTGCTGTAAGACATGTCTGATCTGGTCAGTGTTAGAGTTCTTCTGTCCAACCTTCACGTGTGTGTGACTTGATATGACTTTACAACACCAATCTTATCAGGTACGTGATGTGTTGAATGTAAATTACTAATAGGGGGTTGTCTTTCACATCTCCTACACTTTCTAGCAGAGCTACAGATCTTGCCACAGATCATCCTAAGGAGTTTCCCAAGGCCAGTTTGCTAATAATTAACAGGAGTAATCCTGTCGCAATGATTAATATCATACAAAATTATATATCATACGCATATTATCCATCTCAAGGTTCTGTAGGTGCTTGGTGAGAATTAAGACTTTTTCAGTAACTTTCTTGTTCATTATAGACCATATGCTTTTAGATTCCTGTAGGTTGCCCCTTTCTTGGAAATACTGTCGTTTAGCCAGCATAAAATATAGTGGAAGCGGAGGCATACATCGCCCATTTTCCTGAATGTTACAATTCATCATCACAGCAGCAAATACATTCATATCAGTCTTAATGGGTTCAGACAACAGTCTACTAATGCCTTGGTTAATATCATTCCTTCTCTCATTCTTATTTGTTGCTACATCTTGCAACTGATCAAATAACCTAAACTGTATTACCATTTGATCAGTTTCAGTAAACTGTTATTAACCTTTTCCAAAACAGTGGCTCTTTTAAAATAGTTTGAATAATTACTCCTTTGCTTTTAAATCCCTGTCTGTTTAAAGACACTAACCAAATGCCTGCTTTTAACATTTGAAGCTGCTCTTTGGCTATAAATTTTCTCACAGCTCCACTTCTCGCTACACACACAACCTTCCCAATAATTCTCATCAACTGTGCACACTTATTCTCTAACTTTGTTACCCAATACTTATAGCATTTTTTTAGGCCAAATCACATTTTAGTTTTAGCACATTGTTCAACACTTTGATCAGTGCAATCCTCCCAGAATTTGTCTGTTACAATACTGATCTGACAGTTTTTTGTTCTGTGAATATTTATTTCATCCTAAAGCTATCTTCAGCCTTTCTAGTGGACTCACTATACCATTTTAAACCAGGAAAAGGATTTCTTAACTTATGCAAAGTCTCATAAAGTGTATATTTTTCCTTCTATATTGATCTTTGCATTCTTCAAGAAAATTTCTCTCTCTTCCTTTTTCTCACTAGTTATCAATTTCTTATTTGGTTCTTTCTTAATGTTTTTTCCTTCTGGACCTCCAATGTTTATCACAAAACCTGCATCCATCTCATAGTCAGGATCAATATACTCAGAATAGATCTCATCCCTCTCCTCAGTCTCTTGATCAACTATCATCAAATTGTCACTGGATTTTGTAAAAACCCAAAACGCTGTAATAAGTATAGCTACATTTATCAGGGTTACCACAAAGATTGGTTTGCTTAAGCAGACCTGTTTCCATCTTTACTAACTCTTAAACACTTCTCTGTCTGAGCCCAACACTTAGCTCCAGGTTCCTTGTCCTGTAAAATATAACACAAATCTGAAATTGTGTTCAGTTTCTTTAAGTCATCTAGAGACTTCAAGTTCTGCTGTTACAGATCTTAAGACTGTTGTGTGTAAAAAGACTTTTCTTCTATGATTGGGCTTCATTCCCCTTCTAAAAGTCTTATTACATTCAAAACATATGTATTCCCCTTCTAATTAATAAAATGTCATACTTATGGTGCCAGACAGCCACGCCACTGCCAGTGAACATTTTTCCTTGTTTCTCTCCCTCAAATCTTATGCTCTGATATTTGTTAGTTATATCTTTTTGTTTCAAAGTTTATTTCTTACTTCTGCTGAGCATACTTCAGTGTCTCTCATTTTTGGTCCATCCAGAGACATACTACTAGCTGTTTTATTGCTTCAATAATTCATTTCTAGTTATCGCATATTCCTTCATGCATGAATGAAACTCTTTTGTAAGGTATAACCCACTAATGCAGGCATATTACGTTTTTAGAAAAAAGTAATTTTACCTCTTCAGTTCAATTTCTAATTGTTAAGTAGCTAAAATTACATTTCTTTTACTCCACAGTCTATTTTGCAACTCCTCTACTGTATGATTGTTAATCATGTTTATCACCTTATCTTGTTTATTAATCATATTTGTTAAAAAGGTATGGTTGACTTTCAGTTGTCCAATCTCAACTAAATATGATTTCTAACTTGACATTTGTCACTGACTATTCTTTGTCTTTTCCAACAATTCATTCTTTCTTTATTTGTTAAAATTACAATAATATAAATGCTTCTTTCTGTAAGGAGGAGGCGGAAGCCGATTGCGATTCCATGTGCGGATGTTTATTGGAAACACACACACAGATGAGGATGGTCAAAAACAAGCAAGGGTTGGCAACAGTAATATCAGTCCGGAAGGCAAACATACACAAAGGGAAATCCGTGGGCAAAGTCGAATGGAGGCAATGGTCAATATCAAAGTTCAGTAGTAATCGGTTACCGTAACAAACAAGGATGATCCGTGAAGTCGTGAGTCGGTGAAGCAAGCAAAAGGTCATAACCAATAGTAGTCAGTAGAACAATGGTAAACGCTTGGTAAGGCAGACAGGCTGGCAATACTTCGCGTAGAGCACCTGGTGCTCTACGGTTAAATAGCCCTAACCCGGAAGTAGCAGCAGAGGGCGCGGCTCGGGTCAGTACTCGGGAGAGGGCTCCCTCTGCTGGCTGGATGTTACAGAACTCCCCCCTCTAGGAGCGACTCCTGGAGCTTTTCGTGGACGTCCTCGTGGGCGTCCCTGTGGTTGTGGTTGGTCCTGGACAGAATCTCGTGGTTGGTCTCGTGGTTGTTCTCGTGGCCGTGGTTGGTCCTGGGCAGAATCTCGTGGTTGGATTCGTGGGCGTCCCCGTGGTCGTGGTTGGTTCTGGGCAGAATCTCGTGGTTGGTCTCGAGGTTGTTCTCGTGGCCGTGGTTGGTCCTGGGCAGAATCTCGTGGTTGGATGCGTGGGCGTCCCCGGGGTCGTGGTGCTGGACGATCGGGTCTGGCTCTGTGGAACTCCTCAATAAGGGATGGATCCAAAATGTCCTGAGCGGCTACTGCAGGATCTCTCCTCTGGTCCATAACCCTCCCAGTCCACCAGGTACTGGGCCGACCCCTCGTCTCCGAAGTCCAGTAGTTCGCTCACTTGATATGCGGGATTCCCGTCAATCTCAAGTGGCGGCGGTGGTTCTGGGGCTTCATGGCCAGGGTCAGCTCCGGGTGGACCGGTTTGAGGAGGGATACATGAAAGGATGGAGATATCACGATAATTAGTAGGCAGCTCCAGTTGATATGTGACATCATTTACTTGTTTTATTATCTTGAATGGTCCTACATACCTTGGGCTTAGCTTCTTACTGGGCAGCCGCATCTTGATGTCCTCGTCGAGAGCCAGACCCTTTGTCCAGGTTGATATGGGGATGTGGGCGTCTGTGGCGGTTAGCTTGGGTCTCTTGATACCTGATCGCTCTTTGTAGTCTCACACATGAGCACTATCCCACACCCTCTCACTCCTACGAATCCAATCATCAACGGCTGGGACATTGGATGGTTCTCCTGACCACGGGAACATGGGCGGCTGATACCGAGGACACATTGGAATGGGGTCATACCAGTAGCCAATTTGACTAGTGAGTTTTGAGCATACTCGGCCCATGGTAAAAACTCTGACCATCTGTGTTGTTCTCTGTGGCAATAGGTCCGCAGGTACCTCCCGATCTCCTGATTAAGTCTCTCGACCTGTCCATTAGCCTGTGGGTGGTAACCTGAGGTAAGGCTCACATTAATGTCGAGCTGTTTACAGAAGGCCCTCCATACTTGGGAAGTAAATTGAGTACCTCTATCACTCACTATGTCCTCGGGTAATCCGTAGATTCTGAAGACGTGCTCGAACAGGGCGAGGGCAGTTTCCATGGCGGTGGGGAGGTTCTTCATGGGAACTAATCGACATGACTTAGAAAATCTATCAATAATGACTAAAATGACTGTGAAACCGTTAGACAATGGTAAATCTGTGACAAAGTCAATGGATAGATTAGACCATGGTCGCTGAGGGATGGGCAGAGGCTTGAGCAAACCGGCAGGCAATTCTCTGGGGTCTTGCATTGTGCACATACCTGGCATGCCTTGACATAGTTCGTCACATCCCGAGATATTGACGGCCACCAAAAGCGTTCTTCACTAACTGTAGTGTTCTGTTGATGCCTGGATGACCTGAACTTAGTGAAGTGTGTACCCATTGGAGGATGCGTTGGCGTATTGTTGATGGTACGTAATGTTTACCAGGAGGACATTGAGGGGTGCTGGTTCATGTTGTAATTCCTCTGCAGCTCCTCCATTATATCCCAGGACACTGGAGCCAGGATCACCGTGGGTGGCAGAATATTATCCGGGATTCCCTCCTTCTGAGGTGCGTCATATCTTCGTGACAGTCGTCAGCCTTATTACTGTTCTTGGAACCTGGACGATAGGTGACAGTGAATTGAAAACGAGTAAAAATAGTGACCATCTTGCCTGTCTGGGGTTCAGTCTTTTAGCTCCTTGATATACTCCAGGTTCTTGTGGTCCGTGATGACTTGGAACGGGTGCACTGCTCCTTCCAGCCAGTGTCTCCACTCCTCAATGCGCGCTTTCATGGATAATAGCTCCTTGTTTCCCACGTCATAATTTCTCTCAGCTGCTGTCAGTTTCCTGGAAAAGTAAGCACATGGGTAAAGTTTCCTGGTTGACCGTGGCGCTGGGAGAGAACAGCTCCAATTCCGCAGTCCGATGCATCCACTTCCACGATAAACGGTAGCTCAGGATCAGGATGTTTGAGAATAGGGGCTGTGGTGAAACGTTCCTTAAGGTTGGAGAACGCCCTAATTGCTCCCTCATTCCATCTCAATTTGGACGGCTTTCCCTTTAAGAGAGAGGTTAGTGGTGCAGCAACAGTGCTATAGTTCCGGATAAAGCGTCGGTAGAAATTTGCAAACCCTAGAAACCGTTGGAGCTCCTTGATCGTAGTGGGTTGAGGCCACTCCGTAACTGCTTTAACCTTGTCATCGTCCATCCTCACTCCCTGGTGGCTGATTTCGTAACCTAGAAACAGAGTTTGTGACACATGAAACTCACATTTCTCCTCCTTAACATACAATCTGTGCTTCAGTAACCTGGATAGAACCTCCTTGACATGTCCAATGTGATCTGCCTCATTCTTTGAGTAAATGAGGATGTCGTCAATATAAGCCACCACGTATTTGTTTAGGATGTCCTTGAAGATTTCATTGATGAAGGACTGGAATACAGCGGAGCATTAGCTAGCCCATACGGCATAACAAGATATTCGTAGTGCCCTCTAGTCGTCATGAAAGCAGTCTTCCACTCGTCTCCCTCCTTGATCCTTATCAGGTTATAGGCACTCCGGAGGTCTAACTTAGTATACATCCTTGCCTCGCGAAGTTGTTCAAGAGCTGATGGAACTAAAGGTAGGGATATCGAAACTTGACAGTGACGTTATTTAGGCCTCGATAATCGATGCATGGGCGCAGGCCTCCATCCTTCTTTCCTACAAAGAAGAATCCGCTGCTGCAGGTGATGTGGAGGTCTAATGAACCCAAAGCTAAGAGCCTCATTAATATATTCCTCCATAGCCTGGCTTTCAGTTAATGACAATGGGTATACCTTACTTTTGGGTGGCATGGCGTTAGGTAGGAGGTCAATCGCACAGTCCCATGGTCGGTGAGGTGGTAATTCTGTTGCCCGTGATTTGCTAAACACCTCTGACAGTTGCCTGTAGCATGCTGGTATCTTGATTCTCCTCTGATTTTCCGGACTCTCTATACTGGTAGTGAGGCAGTTCCTTGGAGATACAGCGAAGCATCTGTTAATACACATGTGAGACCATTGCGTTAACTCACCTCTACCCCAGGATATAGTTGGGTCGTGTACGAAAGCCAGGGGAACCGAGGATTGCTTCATACTTGGATGAATCAACAATATAGAACGTAATGGTTTCTTTGTGGAACATGCCAACCTGGAGAGTAAGAGACTTGGTTCTGTGAGAAATGCCTCCTCCGATGTCCTCGTCATTAATGGTCTTGATCCTTAAAACAGATTCACAAGGTTGAGAAGGAATGTGATATTTGGCGACTACCTCACGACTGATGATGTTCAAGGCCGCGCCGAGTCAACCATTGCTGTCAACATAACCTTTACATTGTTTAGACCGAGCATGATAGGTAACATGAGAGCCTTGTTGCTGAGTACGTGAAAATGATTCATATTTACCCGGTTTGTAGTGGTGGGTCTGCGAGGACAGTCAACCTGATAATGTTTCCCTTCTCCACAGTAAAAGCATAGTTGAAGACGACGCCGCGTTAAGGTTCTTCCATAGAGACACGTTGGGAGTTTACTTGCATGGGTTCCGGTTTCTCCATTAACTCGTGTCGTATTTGATTCTTTTCCTGGTTCGTGACCATAGACGGCGCTTTACGTTGCGGTGCCTGGCGCTTAAGATTATCAATACGGATTGTTAAATTGACGAGATCGGAAAAGATAAATCTCACCTCTACACGCCAATTCCGTCTGTAAATCTGCCGTGAGACTCCGTTTGAAAGTCGCCTTGAGTGCGACATCATTCCAGCCGCTTTGAGCAGCGAGCGTCCTGAACTCAATAGCATAATCAGCGGCTGTGCGCGTTTACCTGGGACAGATCCATTAACTGGGTTGAGATATCCTTGCCCCCTGCAGGATATTCAAACACCTCTCTTAGCATCTGTAAGAAATAGTTAGCAGATGTCTTGATGTGGGGATCTGTATCCCAAACTGCAGTCGCCCAGTCGATCGCTCTTCCGTCAGTAGCGTCATAATAAATGCACACTTGACTTCTTCATTGTTGAATCTACCCTGCTGAAACTCCAAATACAGCCTGACCTGGCGAATGAAACCCTTGCACCGTTCAGCAGAACCGTCAAACTTTTCGGGTAAGGCAAGGTTTACTGTAGAAAACGTAGTAGGGGGTAGATCCTGAATGTACCGGGTGAGGTGTTCGTTCACCGACTGCAGTTGATCCAATCGGGACTGGTAACCTTTCAATAGCTCCTCCTGGTATGCCATCAATTGTTGCATGTGTGTCACCTCCGCTGGAGTCTGGTCGGGCGAAGTATTCTGTAAGGAGGAGGCGAAGCCGATTGCGATTCCATGTGCGGATGTTTATTGGAAACACACACACAGATGAGGATGGTCAAAAACAAGCAAGGGTTGGCAACAGTAATATCAGTCCGGAAGGCAAACATACACAAAGGGAAATCCGTGGGCAAAGTCGAATGGAGGCAATGGTCAATATCAAAGTTCAGTAGTAATCGGTTACCGTAACAAACAAGGATGATCCGTGAAGTCGTGAGTCGGTGAAGCAAGCAAAAGGTCATAACCAAATGTAGTCAGTAGAACAATGGTAAACGCTTGGTAAGGCAGACAGGCTGGCAATACTTCGCGTAGAGCACCTGGTGCTCTACGGTTAAATAGCCCTAACCGGAAGTAGCAGCAGAGGCGCGGCTCGGGTCAGTACTCGGGAGAGGCTCCTCTGCTGGCTGGATGTTACACTTTCATGCATTTATCCCATTTTAAATTATTGTAATTAGATCTAAAGAAGTTTTTCAAAGATGTATTTCTCTCAGGTGAATAACATAAAACTTTATTTAGTTTCTTTAAAAGCTATTCTTCTAACTTTCAACTAAATAAGTGGTTTTATCTTCAAATTGCTTGAGGTCTCCCCCGACTCAATATTCAATCTTCTATCACTTTTATAATTGTTTTACCTGATGTTTCTTTTTTTTTTCACATGATTTTACTCATGTGTCCACAAAATCCTTCTACTACTAGTGTATATTTATCTCCTAGCTTTGATCTTGGATTTAAAGGTCCTGTTATATCCATTAGCTATTCCTTATTAACCCGTTCTTGTGTAATTTTACAATAATCATTTAATTGTTTTATTGTACCCTCTTTTCTAACAATTGTCACATTTTAGCCTTATTTGTCTGTATCTTTTATCTGATAAGACTTTGCCCTTTAATTTTTAACATTAGGATGTTTCATGTAATCATGTACTTTATGCTTTTATTTTCGCTTTCTATGATTACAACTATACACCTTATTTCTTCTAATTTATCCATCTCTCTGCGCTGTTTCTGTGTCATCTGTGGTATGTTCAGTTTGATTAACTACTACTAGATCTCACTTTATTAGATCGTAAAAGTAAGTAAAATAAGTTTATTTTTTAGTTAGGATCTCTAAATATATTCTCATATCTTTGTCATTGAATATTTTGGTCTTTTGCGTCTGTTATTTTATTCTTAGTTAAATGCTTCATCTGTATTAACTGTAGAATTCTGTCTTCGCACAAGATCTTTTAAGTCTTACTGATAGTTGCTAGTTTCTTTACTTCTGGTAAGAACTTCTCTTTCTGGATTCTCTCAGCTCCTTGACATCATATTGTTATATTAATTTTCTCATTCCTTTCAGTTGGTAACCAGTTACATCTGTATTTAAGTCTATCTCTAGGTTTTTACTATAATCTCTCCTTTCTTATTTGTTCTAAACTTATAATTGCTTTTCAGTTTTGCAGTGTTTTTCCTGCCTCAGTCAACAAAGTTTATCATCTTTTATTCTGGCATATATGGGTTTAGTTATCTGACTAAACTTAGGAACTACATCTCTCACATAATTCATTAATCCTATTTTCTGTTGTACATTTTTAACGCTTTCTGGGGCTTTTAAACTTGTAATTCACTCTCTCGTCAAATCTGTTGTTATTTTATTTCCTATTGATAATCAAAATCCAAAATAAACTATTATTCCTGCCATTACTTCATGTTTACTCTTTCTTTATGATTTATCATTAATATATTATCAGTAAAAATAATTTCATATGGGTGATTCGTCTGATATCTCTTCAAGACTATATTAACAAATTACGGAACAATTCATTCAGCTTTGAGGTAATCTTTGATAAACAAAATAGTTATTATTTACACTTAAATCATTCAAAATATATATATATATTATTTACAGTAAAGTTTACTATTTACAGTACAAATGTATTATTTACAGCACATTTTCTGATGACCTTTCTCTGTTAAAGGAATTAACCAAAAGCTATTCACTGAATCCAGTTTTGTGAGAAATCTTCCTTCTCTTATTCTTTCTACTGGATCACTATTATTAATTACATAACCTCTGTCTGATTTAGTTACATAATATTTTGTTTCTAATCTGAAAACTTTATCTGGCTTCAGAATTAATTGTATAGGACTATTTGTAATTTACAGATTAAACTTCTTTCAGAACTCCCTGTTCGGTAATTTCATCTAATTCCTCTTTAGCCATTTTATTCATTGGATACTGACACTGAAGCTTATGTATTGTACCGGACATTTTCAATATTTCATACTCATTTTTATCACTAACTTTCTCACAAATGTTTTTGTGCCTTGCATAAAGTGCTTCTCTTTGTATAAACTCATCTTTTTGCCTCTTCTGATCCTAGCATTTTACTACGTATTTTTCTTAATTCTAACTCAACATTCACTTTTGTTGCGGTACAACTTGTTTCTGCTCTACTGTTTTCTTCGTACTTTCTGGATCTGGACTCCTTTCTTATCTACCACTTTAGTCTGTCTAACCTTCTCTACGTTCTTTAGGAACTTTCTACTTTACGCTTCTGAATAACTTCCCCCCTTTCAGCTGGGGTCATTCTTTCCCACCTATTTGCTGGAATGTAGCTTACATCCCCCATCTTACTTTCCAATCCATCTTTTCCTATTCTTACATTCTTCTTTCCAACTCTTATACTTTGACTCTCTGTCCTAAACATAGTGTTCCTATTTCCTTCTTTTTGTCTAGTTTGAAAACAAGTGTTATACTGCCTTCTCTCTCCTATTTTATTATTCTGCATTTTTGGGCAATTAACCTTTTGTAATTTCTATGTGCTCGTATTTTGAGGTTCCTTTTTTCTCGCTACCCTTAGAACTTGAGAGGTTAAATCATACTCTGCAAGTCTTTCTTCTATCTGTTTCTTAGATATGGTGTTTAGGATTGTTATCAATTTATATCCAACTGGTATATTTCTTCCTACATCCCTCAATAATCTAACCTTATCTGACATTGGTATTTTTTCCTCTATTGACAACCATACACTTAACAATGGCACTTGATCTTTAGATGCACTAAATAACATTTCTTTCTATTGTAAGTATTTGTCCTCAAATCCCTAACACCAGCTGCAGGTTGTTTCTTCTCTCTATACCTCACTAACCTTTCACTTTTTGTATTAAACTCCTTTTATCTCTACTTCTGGCCAGTCATTCCGAATTTGTTTGGTTATTCTTTTTAACTGTAATATCCCTACTTTCTGTTAAAGTATGTACACTCTTGCTTTATTGTATTAAGCTCAACCAAGTATTTATATGTTTAACATATATATATATATATATATATATATATATATATATATATATATATATATATATATACTATGCTGCGTGAATGACAGCATCAAGTAAATTACAAGGTGAAGTTATTACATCTCTCTATGCGCATGATGAAGAGCGCACGCTGTACTGAGAGTATTTACAAAGTATGAAGAATAAACTTTTTAAACTTTATTGCAACGTGAACTACGCACTCAAGCTCAACACTTTCTCATGTTTTAGTCTTCTATACTTGTTATTTATACCTAATTCTATCTCACTATGCTCACCCTTATTTTTAATTGTTTTAATTGTCGATGAGTATGAGTTCTCAGTTTAGTTCCAGTTCTGATTTTTCCTCTTCACTGCTCACTACTTCTAACTCGTCTTTAGGAGCTGTCTTTTTCTTCCTGACAGAGATTACTGTTTCATGAGCTCCATTTTTCTCTTTTCCTTTCAGTATGAATTAATTCACATTTTCTCTATTCCTATTATCCATTAATAGGTTAGTTTTTTAAAGTTTTGTTTATTTGAATTATTTATTATTCCTCCTAACATTTGTTCACTGCTATTTCAGAATGCCCAAAAAGTTTAAATGTGTTATCTTAACTTCTCTTCATTATTGTCTCAGTTCCTTACTCTGATCTTTTGGTGGTACACAGATCTTCTCTACGGTCTTTCATGACGGTATGTGCTACATAAATCCAATGCAGCAAACCAGAGGTTAATCTGACTGACCCAGGACTCTGCATACCTACATGCTCTTTAGTTTTCTCTATTTCTGCTAACACTTAGTTTCTTTAAAAAGAAAAAAAAATCGTAACGTCAGTCCCTTTTCCTGTTTGCTTTAACAGATTTCCATTTAGCACTACCATTCCTTCTCTAGTTTCTTCTATTAAACCATCATAAACTATGATTAAAATTTTTCACGTTTTCTCAAATCTCCTTTTATTTACTTCATGCACTAATTCTTGACCTGCCCTTGTAAATACTTCTCTAGAATTTGTCCTTTTTTTCCTGTTGTTCATGCTTTCCAAAGCTCTCAATGTTCTCTTTTCATCTTTTTTGTCTTCCTCTATTTTTAACAGTTTTCTTAATATCACTTCTAATATTTTTGGTAGGCTATTTTGTGCTGACTATTTTTATTTGATTGAACTTCCTCTGTTCTGTATTGTCTCTGGAAACCAAATAACTAACAATAACCAAAACCAATACAATTATAGTACTTACCGAACTAAAACACGTCTTTTAGAGTACTTTTATGTTCTCTAGTTTGTTTTATGGGCTGCATTTCTTACATGCAGGGCGTCCCCCACCTGACAGATTTACAGCCCGCTCAAGACTTCTCTAACCTCAGTAAGCTTTCGTCTCTAATTTACAAGATTTTTCTTCTTTGTGTGCACACTAAACTCTTTCTGAGTTTATTAAATCATTCTATTTTGAATTATTCTTCCAACTACTAGAGTTTTCTATAGGATCTCTTTCATCTATTAAACTCTACACTCTCGTATCTATATGCCCCACTTTGGGCGCAGGTTAGGTAAAGTAAGTCGAATCTGTCCTATCTCTCATAAGCATTTAATCATACTCACAAGACTTCTTCGTGGTCTGTTCTGCTCTGGTCTTGAAATCAGAGTCAGCAGGCGAGCGTATTGGTTATAATAAGATATAGTTTTATTATATACAGGTTAAATACATTACAAATAAAATACTAATATAAAATAGAAATAAAAACAAAGTTGTATAATCTGCGAGCTTGGTCGTTCGGAGGCGTCGTGGCGAGGCTGTCTGGCATCGGAGAAGCGTGTCTTTTGGATAAAGCAGTTTTAAAATGAAAAAAATCTCACTTTTACCAGTAGATGGCTGCAGAGCTCCACTGTTTGATATTTGCAATTTGATTAACTAAAATATATCTTTTTACATGCTTTTTTTCAGTTGGCTTCATATCTACATATTATGAAATTATAACCATACAATTACTTTTTGTCAAAGTTTAGCACTTTTTGTACTGTTTTATATATAATAATTATGATTAAAATGATAAATAAAAACCTGAACAAGATGTTGCAAAGAAAAAAAAGTCTTTGGAGGCCCCGCTTAGAAAATTTTATCCTTAAAATCAGAAACAATGCAGAACATACAAAGACAGAAATTAAGTGGCACAATCCAAAAAGAACTGGACTGTAGCCCAGTGGTCCTAAGACCTCTTTTCAAATGAGAGCAAGTTTTGTATTTCATTTGGAAACCAAGGTCCTAGAATCTGAAGGAAGGATGGAGAGGATCATAGCCCAAGTTGCTTGAAGTCTAGTGTTAGGTTTCCACAGTGATTATTTGGGAAGCAATGTCATCTGCTGGTGTTGGTCACTGAACCCGTTTACCAAGAAATTTTTAAGCACTTTATGCTTCCTTCTTCAGACCAGCCTTTTGGAGATGCTAATTTCATTTTCCAGTTGCATTTGGCACCTGACCTGACTGGCAAAAGCACCAAAAGTTGGTTAAATGACCATGGTGAAAACTCACCCATAGAAAATCTATGGTGTATTGTCAAGAGGAAAATGAGAAACAAGAGACCAAAAAACATAGATGAGCTGAAGGCACTGTCAAAGAAACCTGGGCTTCCATATTACTTCAGCAGTGCCACAAGCTGATTACCTCCATGCAACGCTGAATTGAGGCAGTAATTAACTCAAAAAGAGCTCCTACCAAGTATTGAGTACATGTACAGTAAATTAATATACTTTCCAGAAGGAATTCATTAAAATGTTTTTTTTATTGGTCTTATGGTCTATTCTAATTAGAGATAATGAAATGGTGGGTTTTTGTTAAATACAATTAAATAAACAAACCAAACCAAAGAACTGCTTCAGTTTATGTGCATTGAATTTATTTAATACACAAGTTTCACCATTTGAGTGGAATTACTGAAATAAACAAACTATTCCATGACATTCTAATTTATTGAGATGCACCTGTGTAGCAGTCCTACTGATAGATATCTTTATCTATTTAGATGAGCTGTACAGGTTACATTAACCTAATTATGTTTTTTCCATACCCCTCCTTACCCGGTAGCAGAAACACTTCCTATTGTTTATGTTTTTGTACCTTGAGATATGTGATTTGTCTCTGCTAGGCTTAGCTAACAGACCCCATAGGGTATGACACAGCTTAAACCATCTCCCTTTGAGAGCTATCAGTGCTTTTATTAATAGTTTGACTACACGTATAGCCAAGTGGTTGCCTCAAAAATCTAAAGGGGCACGGTTGAAATTGTAAGTATGAAATTGCATGAAATTGCATTCCTGGGCCCCCCTGTCTAGTGCCCTGCATTAATCCATCCCTGAATTTACTACATCTTTCACTAACAATTTTGCCTTTTGCCCAGTAGACCAGACCTAACTAGTCAATTAGTTTAGGAAATTTGACACCCACATTAAAATTGTATACCCAGACCTTCAGACTGACAGCTTAAGATCTGATATCTATGAAAGCGTTCACTGGACAAGGCCCGCTGTTTTAATGCTTGTATTGTTGTCTATATCAATCAATCATTTTTATTTATACGTATAGTGCTTTTAACAACAACAGGTTGCATCAAAGCACTGTACAGTATTGTAAGGGTCCCCCTTTTCCTGCAGAACAGAATCCAGAGGCCCTGGTCGAAGGTCAATGTGTGTTCGGTCTTTTCTTTGCATCTCGTTAAAAATCACTAATATTTATTAATCTTTTGGGTTTCCAATTATAGTACTGATCTTATACATAATTTTATCTGACTCCAATCTTTTGTGATTTTATTTATATTTATTAAAATGTAACTGCTGATCCCTCTAGTTGTGATTAAATTTGGATCATTAATTAACTATTATTTATAACTAATATTTCCTAGTTTCAACTTATCGCTCGTTAGGAGTCTGGGTCGCTTAGAGACCTTGTTTGGCCAGAACAGACTCACGACACATCTGGGCTAGTCCAGGTCTTAGTCAGAGGCTACCCCATAGATCGCTTACCTTAATGCAGCCATCTCCTCGATAGACTCAAAAAGAGTACTTTTTTATGCATTCTCTAAGTAATAGCATGCTAAGCACGTTTGGTGGCCAGAAGTCAAGATCTCAAAAACATGCCCCCGGCTCCATCCATTGATTGTTGATCTGACTCACCCTAGCATGCCAACAAAACAGAAAACCTCAGAAATCACTAAGCTACTAGAAAAGTTATTTCAGACAATATTATAAGTTAACCAAGATTAACATTTATTTTGCCAGGCAAGAAAAGGTTCCAAATTGGTATTATTGATAAACATTTGCACAACTGATCAGCAGTACAAAAATAACACAAAACAAAATAAAACAAACTTAAAAGGTCATTATACCTGGTCTTTAAAAAGTACATAGTGTGAGGTATGCGGACACACACCACACTATGGGCCGATCTGGCTACAGAATCGCGTCTTGTTGTGTTTTGTCACTTTCCTTATATACTCAGATTAGACAAAGAGATCCCAAATGTAATTGTAAAAACTTTTTGGTGTTTAGGTTCCCGTGCTCCAGGGTCACACCTGGCCGGAACACTTTCAGAGGCCCAAAAGGAGGACACACCCTTCGCAACAGAACACAGTTCCCTTTCAGTCGGTCACTCCGAGTCACGTCGGATGACCGACGAATTGGGATCTCGCTTCGAGAGACCAATCTACTTCGAGTGTATCTAAACGAGCCAATTGAAGATTGGCATGCGCTAATCGCATCCAGCTGCCGCTGATCACAGCGCGTGTATAAATAAGCAGCGGGTGCAGCGCATATTCAGCTTTTCGCCGGGCCGAGCGTGACTGTTCCGCTCCAAAGACGATCTACGAGTGTTGGAGTACGGCGTTTCAGCGGAGGTCGTTTTCCTGCGTCGAGTGGATTGCCACAATCAGGCTGCACTACCCCCCTGTTTGTGTGCAAAACGGCTATCCCCTGTTGCCGCAGCACTAAAAGAGCATTCGCGGGTGCTTTTTAAAGACGACGCGTTACGTCTGGCAAACTCGACGCGTCTTGGAAGACAGCGTGGGTCTTGCTTCAGACGACGTACACCCGTGTGTTTCTGGATGCGGTTGTTACCTGGTGTTAGGTGATGGTCACAATCGTTGCCTCGTGTGCCTGGGCTGAGCATGCTGAGGTGGCGGTTGTGGATGAATCATTTCCTCGCGGGGAGATGGTCATCTCGGAGTGATGGGCGGGCTCTGTCGCCTTGAAAAAAGGAGGCGGAGCTTGTGTTTGCTCGACTTGGTTCTCATTCTGGCTGCAGACAGGTGGGCTCCATTTCGTTGTGACACAAAGCTTAAACTCTGCAACCAGTGGAGCTGCAAAAGGGGCAGTCTGGACCCTCACGTGGGGTATCAGCTGTACCCTCTTGGGCTCCCCCTGATGATCAGAAGTCAATCGCTGCATCGGAAGGTGAGCCAGACATTTCTGGAAGGGAAGATCCGGTTGCTCTGCGTCTACCAGGCGTTGAATGTACTGGATACAGATCTAGAAATGGTGGCTATGCTTGCCCAGGCCGCCGAGGTGATCGGATCAAGTGGAAACCTCCACTGCTTCCCGGGCCCTCGAGGCTGGACGATTGGTATTTAAGGGTGGCTTGCGCTGGTTCTCAGGGCCCCACCCTGGTACCTTTCTTCCCGGAAGTGCATGAGGAGCTTACTGGGATGTGGAAAGCACCTTTCACTGCCAGAAACTGCCCCAGTGGCTCCTCCTCCTTCACCACCCTTGACAGCGGCACAGCCAGGGGTTATACGGTGATCGCCCCCCCAGTGGAGCTGTCAGTTGGGATGCAGCTGTGTCCCAATCCCGTTTCCGCTTAGTGCGGTGATCCTGTGCTCCCCTCCCGGGCCTGCAGGTACTGGCCGGCTCTGAACGGCAGTGCCTTGTGCGGCCTGTGGACAAGCTGCGCGCCTGCAGTACACGCTTTGGCGTTGTTGCAGGTTCATCATGCCAAGGCACTGAAGGATCTGCACAGGGTTGGTCATGACCCGGAAGTTCTGAAAGAACTCTGTATCGTGATGGACCTCGCGCCACGAGCGACGAAGGTCACAACGTGGTCTCTGGGTTGTGCGGTGGCCACTATGGTGGTCCAGAAACGCCATCTGTGGCCGTGTCTGGTCGACATATGCGCGAGGTAGACAAGACACGTTCCTTGAATGCCCCATGACCCAGACCGGCCACTTCAGCGACGCAGTGGAGAACTTTGCCCAGCTGTTCTCCGCTGCCCAGAAGCAGACTGAGGTAAGAAACATCCTGCCTCGGCGTGCAGCTGCTGCCTTCACCCAGCCCGCCGACGGCCCACCTCAGCCAGCTTGTCGCCGAGGGTGCCCCTGCTGCCGCCACCGCTCCCGTGCAGTCAACGCAGCAGCCCCCATCTAGGCAGCACCGTGGAGCTGGCAGCAGGGCAGCCACCCAGCCTGTCCAGGCTCCTGCCAAACCTGGAGGAAAGCGCAGGTGCAAGCAGATCCGGGGATGGAGGGAGCTGCTCTAACGGGCAGAGAATGTTGCCGCTACCTAAAACCTTGACAAGGCGGTTTCCTCTGTCTCTGGGTCCCCAGGAGAGCGAGGAGTTGAGCGGGCCAGTTCCGCGCCACTCGCGCTCTCCTTGGGCTAATATGCAGCAGTGGGAAGACTGGGAGGACGAACCAACGGCCTACCCGCCTCACTTCTGCGGGGATGCAGGTAAGAGTTGCGCACACACTCAGACCCCGCTTCGACCGGCCACGAGGCGCCCGAGCCGGGTCCCTGCACTCCCCTCGCTGCCCCATCGCCTGCACGCCTGTGGTTCCGCTCGAGCCGCTAGTTCGGTCTCTGGATGCCTGGTTGAATCTTCCCAGGCTATCCCGGTGGCTCCTGCGAACCCTTCGACTTCGGCTATATGATTCAGTTCATCCGGCGTCCCCCCAAGTTCAGTGGGATCCGCTATATGTCAGTGAACAATGCGCGTGCCCCTGTCTTGTGGCGGAGATTGCTGTCCTTCTAGTGAAGGCACGATAAAGCCACTTCCTCCAGCCGATATGAGGTCGGGGCTTACAGCCCATACTTCATAGTGCCCAAGAAAGGCGGTGGGTTATGACCAATCTTGGATCTGTGAATCCTGAATCGAGCACTCCCGTTCAGGATGTTGACACAGAAATGCCTATTCAGTGCGTCCGTCCCCAGGATTGGTTGCAGCGATCGACCTGAAGGACACGTACTTTCATGTGTCGATTCTTCCGTGCCACAGGCCATTCCTGAGGTTCGCGTTCGAAGGTCGAGCATATCAGTACAAGTCCTACCCTTCGGCTCTCCCTGTCGCCACGCTGTCTTCATGCAAGTCGCGGAAGCAGCCCTTGCTCCACTGAGAGAGTAAGGCGTTCGCATTCTCAACCAACTGGATGACTGGCTCAGTCCCGGGCTCAGTTGTGCGAACACAGGGATCTGGTGCTACAGCACCTCAGCCAGTTGGGGTTTCAGGTCAACCAGGAGAAGAGCAAACTCTGTCCAACGCAGAGGATCTCTTTTCTTGGGATGGAGCTGGATTCGATCGATCAGAGATGGCACACCTCACAGAGGAGCGTGCCAATTCGGTGTTGAACTGCTTGAATATGTTCAAGAGCAGGACGGCGGTCCCACTGAAATATTTTCAGAGGCTCCTGGGGCATATGGCAGCCGCGGCCACAGTGATGCCGCTGGGACTACTCCATATGAGACCGCTTCAACATTGGCTACACGATCGAGTCCCGAGGTGGGCGTGGCAAAGTGGCACTCACCGGGTTCAAATAACACCGCCTGCCGCCAAACCTTCTCCCGTGGTCAGACCTCTCGTTCCTTCGGCCGGAGTGCCCTGGAGCAGGTCTCCAGGTATGCTGTGGTTTCACGGATGCCTCCACCACCGGCTGAGGGGCCACGTAAACGGGCATGCAGTGTCAGGGGTTTGGGCGGGCCCTCAACTGCAATGGCACATCAACTGCCTAAAGTTGCTGGCAGTACATCTCGTCCTAGGCAGTCTCAAGAACTGCCTTCGAGGCCAGCATGTACTAGTCCGCACAGACAACATACTGACCGTTGCGTACATCAACCAACAAGGTGGTCTACGCTCCGTCGTATGTCGCAACTAGCCCACCACCTCCTCCTCCTTGGAGTCGGAAGTTCTGAGGTCGCTTCTCGCCATTCACATTCCAGGAGTGTGCAACCAGGCAGCCGACGAGCTGTCGCGAGCTGCACTACCCGGAGAATGGAGACTCCATCCCGGGCGGATCAGCTGATTTGGGAACGTTTCCGAGCCACTCAGGTAGACCTGTTTGCCTCTCCAGAGACTTCCCATTGCCCACTGGCACACAGCTGGCTGCGGGGCCTTTGCAAGTATGTATTTCCCCAGTGAGCCTTCTTGCACAGACACTGTGCAAGGTCAGGAGGACAAGGAGCAGGTCTTGCTAGTAGCACCCTACTGGTGAAGACTTGGTTCCCAGAACTTGTGCTCCTCGCGACAGCCCCCCTCCTTGGCCGATCCTCTGAGGAAGGATCTTCTGACTCAGAGACGGGGCACCCCTTGGCACCCGCGTCCAGACCTCTGGAAACTACATGTCTGGTCCCTGGATGGGATGCAGAGGCTCTAGGTGACCTACCTCAAGGGGTAGTTGACACCATTTCTTCGGCTAGAGTGCCGTCCACGAGACAGGCCTATGCCTTGAAGTAGAGCCTGTTAAATCGAGTGGTGTTCTTCTCAGGTGAAGACCCCCGAATTGCCCTATCAGTCGTGCTTATCTTCTTGCAGCAAGGGTTGGAGCGAAGGCTGTCTCCCTCCACCCTTAAATCTAGGTGGCTGCAATCGCTGCAAATCATGACCCCATAGATGGGAGGTCTGTGGGTAAGCATGGCCGGATTATCAGGTTCCTGAGGGAAGCCAGGAGGTTGAATCCTCCACGGCTCCCAACAGTACCCTCTTGGGACCTGTCTGTAGTGCTGACAGCACTGCAGTAGGTTCCGTTGGACCCTTGCCAGCAGTTGTGCTAAAGTTCTTTTATCTATGAAGACGTTGCTCCTGCTCGCATTGGCCTCCATCAAGAGGGTAGGGGACCTGCAGGCTTTTTCGGTCGACGATTATCTGCCTACAGTTTGGGCTCATGGATTCCCAGGTAACACTGAGGCCACGGCCCGGCTACGTGCCCAAGGTTCCCACTACCCCCTTCAGAGACCAGGTGGTGAACCTTCAAGCGCTGCCCCTGGAGGAGGCAGACCCAGCCCTGACGTTGCTTGTCCTGTCCGAGCACTAAGATGCTACGTTGACCGGACACAAAGCTTCATGACCTCAGTCCAGCTCTGTTGTCACAGAGGCCGGCAGAAGGGGAGTGCCGCCTCCAAGCAGAGGATGGCTCACTGGATAGTGGACGCCATTACCCTAGCCTACCAAGCACAGGGTATGCCCCCCCCCTCAGGTTGCGGGCACACTCAGCAAGTGTTGCATCGTCCTGGGCAGTGGCCTGTGGCACCTCGCTGACAGATTTGTAGAGCTGCGGGCTGGGCGACCCCGAACACGATTGCTAGATTCTATAGCCTACGTGTGGAACCGGTATCCTCCTGTGTTCTCACCTCAAACGGGTAGAAGCACTGAGAGGCCCGGTTTCGGTCGGCTTGATAACCGCTCCAGAGCGTCCATACAGTAGACCCTGTCGAGCTCCTCCATTCCCCTCGCAGCCAGATGTTGCGGAGCGTCCGGCGCCAGGCCCTCTCGATGAATCCGTGAGAACCGGTGAGGGCTGGGAGCCATGTAAAGTACCCCAAGAGGACTTTATGTGTGTATTTCCACGCATAGCCTTAGAGCCCGTGTTTCCCGGCAGACCTTCTGCCCGTCTAAGAGGGTTCAATCACCTCCAATTTTCCATATGCAAACTGAAATACTGTCCATATGCGTATTCGTTCCGAGACCTCCTACGGGAAGGCTGGACTTCCGCACGTCCCTGTTCACTAGAACGTGGGACGTTTCCCAGTGTTCCAGTCTTACGAATGGGTAGTGTTACAAAAGTAGCTGGCTTCTTGTGGTGAGCCCCGGCCTACGCCGATAGACTGAGGGGCTTGTGGGCTCCCACAGGACACTGGAAGAGGCAGCGTCCATGGCGTTTTGGTAGGGATCCCAATTCGTCGGTCATCCGATGTGACTCGGAGTGACCGACTGAAAGGGAACGTCTCGGTTACGTATGTAACCCTAGTTCCCTGAAGAAGGGAACGGAGACGTCACGTCCCGTCGCCACGGTGCTGCACCTTTGCTGAAGGGGCCGGGTCACTAGCTCGGCTCCTCAGCGAAAACCTGAATATGCGCTGCACCCGCTGCTTATTTATACACGCGCTGTGATCAGCGGCAGCTGGATGCGATTAGCGCATGCCAATCTTCAATTGGCTCGTTTAGATACACTCGAAGTAGATTGGTCTCTCGAAGCGAGATCCCAATTCGTCGGTCATCCGACGTGACGTCTCCGTTCCCTTCTTCAGGGAACGAGGGTTACATACGTAACCGAGACGTTCTACCAAGTTCTAATCTTTTCCATAATATAAGTGATTACTGTGAAATTGAGACCAATTTACCAATCGCACTGAGACCTTTCAAATGAAACCAAACATGAAAGTGAAGAACAATAGGTTCATAAGACACATGACATATAATGCCTTATTCCTTATTCCCAGAGCAGTCATCAAGTGTTAGACTGTGTTTTAGATTATTATATGTGGGGTTATATGAGGAGTAAATAATTTTTGTCCCCCATGTGGCGTGTCAGATGTGGAATCTGAATATTGTTTGATTGTTTAGATTGAATGTGAGGTATGCCCAGTGATCTCTGCATGTACAGATGTTTTGCAAGGAGATTCCATGTGATTGTGTAGATATTTATCTTTCACTAATGTTATCATACTTGCCTCTGCCACTTGGTCATAGAACCATGGTTCTGTTTATAACTAAGGTTTTGGTAAGCTGTGATAACTAC
The DNA here is from genome assembly GCF_018831695.1 of Puntigrus tetrazona. Lineage (NCBI taxonomy): Eukaryota > Metazoa > Chordata > Actinopteri > Cypriniformes > Cyprinidae > Puntigrus > Puntigrus tetrazona. The sequence goes on along the minus strand of NC_056711.1, from coordinate 24,101,907 downwards.
TATAAGACAGTACGAAGGAACAAAAATAAAACAAATCTAACATACACATAAAATCAAGACAACCTAAATAAATCAGACTGAAAGGAAAAAAAAAACAAACAAACAAAAAAAAAAAACTTTATTGTGAAGGATATAGTACAGACGATAAATGAGTGTTTACTGCATGGACAAGTCTTTGAAAGATGGGCAACAACGCAGCACCTGTTTAAAAGCATTTGTTGCAGTTTAAATACTTTACACAGCCTCACAGATTTTGGCGAATTTATATATTAACATTACAATTCTGAAAAGTTTCAGTAATCAAATGATACCATTATATCTTGATACCACTAACCATCTTCTAATTATGATATAATAAATGCAAGAATTTATCTGTCATACAGAAATTTGTCAAGAAGTGTGCTTTTAAATCAGTCACTTTAAGATGACAAAATAAACGTGGAATGTGAAAAAGACATCAGTCATGTTAACAAAAGCACAAAACAAACGTGCGTGCGTGTCAAACATGTCAAAAACTAATCTGATGACAAACATAACCGCAAATCAAATCCACCAATGATCTGTACTAAAACAAAAGAAAGAATACAAAGTGCCTTAAACCAAGCATTAGTTTCAGCTAAGATTTATTTAAAAAAATAAATGATACTCTATACGATTTTAGGGTTAAAGATCAAGGTCTTTATGTTTAATATTTGTATGTAGCAAAAGCGTAACATAAGCATTCTTATTAAATATTTTGTTAAAAAGGTCTCCGGTTATATATAAATACTTGACATTAATAATTATAATTACTTTAAAATACATGTAGCTTTTACCAACTGTTGCAAAGTACTACATGGCATCCCCAACACTTTCAATGATTGTGGAAACCCTACTGTAATCTGTGATACTATTTAAGGGTTAAAGTTTTCTAAACATCTCCAGTAGCACTTAATGAAACAGTTTTTTGGTAAATGCCAAATAAATAATACAATATATAAACTGCATTCCACTTAAAGTAAATACATATATACTTCTAAATAAAGAAACAGGATTTAAAGAAAAAAAAAATGACATGAGCAAGATAAGGCCATTTGTATAAGTTGTATAAACAACAACAACAACAAAAACCTCTAAACTGTGAGATTTCATGACATATGTCTCAAATTTCTAATGTGTACCAAATTACTGCTCTTCATTATGTTCTGGAAAGACATGAAAAATTGGCTGTATGGGGATGTGTCAAAGAAAGTCATAGGTTTGGAATAAAGGTTAAAAAAAAAATGTTTCTTTATTTTTGACAGAAAAATAGTTAATACCCCTGCAACCAGGAATTTTGCCATCTATAAGGGGAATATTTAGCAACAGTACAAATGCTTACAATAAAAAACACATGACAGGCTTTTTAGATTTTGGCATCAAATCAAAAGTATAACTGATGTAAACACACAACCAAAAACAAATGCATAAAAATCTGCTGCATTACAAAATGTGACCAAAATAATAAAATACCCTAAATATTCTCCAGAACATTCTGATGAAATGCAGATCATGTAAAAACTATTAATGTGAGAAACCATATTCAGAACCATATAAATCATACAAATAAAGAAAAATATTGCATATTGGAAATTTAAACACGTGGATCCTCATGGCCAATTGATATGGTTAAACAACAAATGTTTCAAGACTGCTATGGTTATACTCAAAATATTGCATCTGTGTTACATATTGATATCTATTTGTGCATTTCAGATCAGAGTTAAACTCATATTGTGTGGAAACCCTCACATCACATTGGGTCTACATGAATGATGACATCAAAACAAAACAAACCAAACATTTCTCTTATAAATCCAATTAGGAATATCTGTCTACAATGTTGTAAGCATATTGTGCTAACAAATTGAATTTTTTTTTTTGCATCTCAAAGTTTGTTTGCAGTGCAAACAGTGATACAGTAATACTTTTAGAGTATGAAATAAAACAAAAATATAAAAACCTCTTTGTTAGTAGTATACTATGAGCCAAAAAGAAACTGTGGTGAAAAATGAAGAATCCAATTCTGAAATCTAAGAATGTCATCCGAGTGGTCAGAATGGATTTTTTTTTAGTTTACGGGCTTACACTTACCCATACCCATCCAATCAAAGTCCCATAGAGCCAGGTATTAAGATAGAGTTTTCTACCAGACTCTGTTAACAGCATTGGTAAAGTGAGGCCACCCAAAATCAACAAAGGAGGCAATGTCTTTGTAAAACTAAGAGGTGACTTTTGGCTTTCCCCAGGGAATCTGCACAGTTTCTCAGGGTCTTCAGATTCATAGAAAGTTGTCAGAAGCCTAAACCGAAAAAAATAATTTTTTTTTAAACTCTTTGAAACTGCAACTAAAAGTTTAAATAAAAAAAGTTTCCAGTTCACAAAATACTTTAAATCTACAAATAAACAGTAATACAGTAACACATTTAAGTTCAGCAAACTGAAAATAACCCAACACACCCTCCTTAAATGTGTGGCTGGTGTATTATTGCAAACATACTTTAACCAAAATACATGTAAGGTTTTGGTTACACTATTGTTAGGTGTCTTTGTTACGGAGTAATTAAGTACAAATACAAACCGGATTCCAAAAAAGTTGGGACACTATACAAATCGTGAATAAAAACTGAATGCAATGATGTGTAGGTGCCAACTTCTAATATTTTATTCAGAATAGAACATAACTCACGGAACAAAAGTTTAAACTGAGAAAATGTACCATTTTAAGGGAAAAATATGTTGATTCAGAATTTCATGGTGTCAACAAATCCCAAAAAAGTTGGGACAAGGACATTTTCACCACTGTGTGGCATCTCCCCTTCTTTTTACAACACTCAAAAGACGTCTGGGGACAGAGGAGACCAGTTTCTCAAGTTTAGAAATAGGAATGCTCTCCCATTCTTGTCTAATACAGGCCTCTAACTGTTCAATCGTCTTGGGCCTTCTTTGTCACACCTTCCTCTTTATGATGCGCCAAATGTTCTCTATAGGTGAAAGATCTGGACTGCAGACTGGCCATTTTAGTACCCGGATCCTTCTCCTACGCAGCCATGATGCTGTGATTGATGCAGAATGTGGTCTGGCATTATCTTGTTGAAAAATGCAGGGTCTTCCCTGAAAAAGATGACGTCTGGATGGGAGCATATGTTGTTCTAGAACCTGAATATATTTTTCTGCATTGATGGTGCCTTTCCAGACATGCAAGCTGCCCATGCCACACGCACTCATGCAACCCCATACCATCAGAGATGCAGGCTTCTGAACCGAGCGTTGATAACAACTTGGGTTGTCCTTGTCCTCTTTGGTCCGGATGACATGGCATCCCAGATTTCCAAAAAGAACTTGAATCGTGACTCGCGTCTGACCACAGAACAGTCTTCCATTTCGCCACACTCCATTTTAAATGATCCCTGGCCCAGTGTAAACGCCTGGGCTTGTGGATCTTGCTTAGAAATGGCTTCTTCTTTGCACTGTAGAGTTTCAGCTGGCAACGGCGGATGGCACGGTGGATTGTGTTCACTGACAATGGTTTCTGGAAGTATTCCTGAGCCCATTCTGTGATTTCCTTTACAGTAGCATTCCTGTTTGTGGTGCAGTGTCGTTTAAGGGCCCGGAGATCACGGGCATCCAGTATGGTTTCTGGCCTTGACCCTTTCTCACAGAGATTGTTCCAGATTCTCTGAATCTTTGGATGATGTTATGCACAGTTGATGATGATAGATGCAAAGTCTTTGCAATTTTTCGCTGGGTAACACCTTTCTGATATTGCTCCACTATCTTTCTGCGCAACATTGTGGGAATTGGTGATCCTCTACCCATCTTGGCTTCTGAGAGACACTGCCACTCTGAGAAGCTCTTTTTATACCCAATCATGTTGCCAATTGACCTAATTAGTGTTAATTGGTCTTCCAGCTCCTCGTTATGCTTAAATTTACTTTTTCCAGCCTCTTATTGCTACTTGTCCCAACTTTTTTGGGATTTGTTGACACCATGAAATTCTGAATCAATATATTTTTCCCTTAAAATGGTACATTTTCTCAGTTTAAACTTTTGTTTAAGTGATTTATGTTCTATTCTGAATAAAATATTAGAAGTTGGCACCTACACATCATTGCATTCAGTTTTTATTCACGATTTGTATAGTGTCCCAACTTTTTTGGAATCCGGTTTGTATTTAACAGGACATTAGTAAGACTTTTTTCACTTCACTAAGTACTCGTGTAGAAGGAATTGTGTAACAACAATGTGAATAAGAGTTATCTGAACAATTTGAGCCAGGGGATGGAGATGGGCCACTGAAGAGGCTGCCACCTAATGGCGGTTAAGATAGATTTTGTATATTTCATTTGATTGGTAACAGCCCTATATTATGTTTTTATATTAAGTCAAATTAAGAACATTTAAGAATTTGTTCTGAACAATCTTGCATGAATGCATGAATTTATTATGGCCCTCTAAATAGGTTAATAACTTGGAAATATTTATTTGCAATATTTGTGTGTAATATTAAATCGTATAAAATGTAATTTCCCAACAAGGAAATTGTGGCCAGTAAAAAAGCTGAGTGGCTAGTAAATTTGGAAAACCACTAGCCACAGTGACTAGTGATAGCTCATGTCAAGCCCTGGTTGTTATATGTGTATTTACACAAACATTAGAGCTGTAGATTCTATGTACCAATGTGTACTTGCATTGTAACTAGATGTGTATGTAAATATGTAACCATGGTGTACAATAAGTAGACTGGCACTAGGGAGGCTTAATATAAAGTGTCTCTTCTTAACCATACGGTGAGTAGGTAAATGTATAATTACAAGGACACCATAATATAAATTGCAATTGTATGTAGTGGAGCATAAAAAAAAAGTGATGGACTAGGGGCTATTTCAGAAACTCACTTGTCCTTGATTTCAAATCTTTCGTGTAGCCATCTGCGGAAAAACACTGGCTCGACAGGAATTTCCCTCATGTCCAAGCGGTTGAAGTGGATGTGCACCCTGGGGCATTCTTTGCACAGGAACTCTATGACACAGAGAATTAAAATTAGATAAAGGACATTCCAGAAAACCATCACACACGACACAAAACTGAAAACTGGACAACCATTAAAAAGTGATAATTTACGTTTAACAAAATTATTTCCAAACCAACGTACAAATAAAGACAACAGAAGCAATTAAAACCTAAAAAGTGCAATGACGTAAGTATTAAGACATGGCTCAGCTAGGCTAAAGAAGTACAGGTAGCTAGGTTATTTTAAATAAATAAAAAGAAAACAAGTATACAGAATAGAAAAAAAAAACCCACAGAAAATTAGGTGTTCTACATTTGTGTAACACAGAAAAAGATCATCAAAAATGCTCGAGTTTGCACACATCAGAAAAAGTTCAATAAAGTAATAAAGGTCTTTTGTTGTTTGTTGTTGTCGTTTATGAAATAATATCTGTGTACATGTGTACTACAACAAACTGATTATTTATTTACAATCAAGTGTAATTGTATATGCATTGTTGTGATAAATTGTAGATGTAATATTTATGTAGCTGTCAAAATTGTCTGCTAAAACAAATGTATACATCACGACTAATCGTATAGACGTACATGTAATCGTACATGTATACATTAACACTAATCATCAAGACTGTCAAGTTCTGTTATTTTAATAAATGACCACGCTAACGATCAAATCAAATCACTTTTTTATCTTGTGCTTTTAACAATACAGAATGTGTCAAAGCACTAAACGGTATAAAATAGAAGAATACAATGATAGGGATGTTATAATGAAGAGATTGTATTAAATGCAGAGACATCAATTTGTAATCAATTTAACGATAATCACAAAAAAGTGCAACACTGTGCAAGATATTCCGAACTCCCGTTTACAATTTAAAGTTCCTCAATGTTTTGCAATCTTGTTCACAAAGTTTTGACAGTGTTATGATTTTCATAAGACATTTTCCCAAAAATCCACATTTAAAACAAAATGGCTTCTATTGGTCATAGCTAATGACTGTAAATTAGAAAGTTGTTTTGTCATTATGATAAAATTTGAAAAATTAGGGATATACAAGAGGGAGCATTCAAAGTGTTGAAAAGTAACACTTCCAGCTGCCAGTTGGTGCTATAACTTTGACTCCTAATCATATCTATCTGATCTGACTCCTCGAACAAATAAACTTCTGAAGTTTGAGAAATGTAGAAGTTATTAGACACTGCCCGTTTCTAATTTCTTGCTATATATTCAATGCCTCACCATGGTCAAACTGTTGAAGATATCAAAAATCCCTGTCTTGAAATTGAGAGAGATTGGTGGCAAATGGGTAAAAAAAAAACAAAAAACAAACCTACAACGAGTATATCAAAAATTCCACAGCATGCGTCACAAAACCCTTAAATAGCCCACTTCCTGTTGGGTAGAGCCTATGACATTCAGTGCAAAGTTGTTTGGCTATACTTGTATGGGGTTTCATATGTATACATGCAAGCATGCATGATATATGCCACTGCATATTCCAGGGGGTACTGTAAAGCGTCTCCCCCTGATGGAGTGAATGAAGACGTTATGTTGTGATGACAGACTAGGGTCTTGCTTTGAGCCCTTATTAGCTCTGATAAGAGAAAGCACCAATAAAATTTGGCAAGTGGTTAACTAATCCCCTCCCTGTCACGTGGGTATAAAAAGGCTACAGGTGTAACCTCTCATCAGATTGCTGAGGAGACGAAACAGAGTCTCAGCTCTGTGATGGTTTGGGGTTGTGGCCCACATATCTGCAAAGTGCTCTGGCAGGACACAAAATGCCAAGGCTGGATCTTCCTCCTTCCGTGGACTGTGCTTGCAGGTTCGCCACCTGATCACGAAAGGGCATAGTGAGAACCTTAGGCATGTATACAGGCCGGGGTCTAATGACTACATCAGAGTAGGCCGGCCCAAACACAAGGCACTCTTCCCTCACCGAAAAAGCTTGGAGATGGAAGTGAGTGTGGTCGGGAGAGTTGTCTTAGCAGACAGGAACTTAAGCTCAACTGACTCCAGTGGCTCAAAGGGACCTCTCTGAAGGCCAGCCAGGAGAACAGAGAGATCCCTTGAGGGCATTAGGAGGATTTAACCTTCTGGCACCCCTTGGGAACCTCAAGACGAGATTGTGATTTCCCAAAGACCAGTTGTCTACTGTATAGTGATGGGCTGCAATGGCAGCCACAACACTTTCAAGGTGGAGGGTGACAGCTTATGCTCCAAACTTTTTTTTGCAGGAAGGAGAGCACTACTTGCATCGTGCACCTTCGGAGGTCTTCTCCGAAGAGAAGAACACCAGTTTGTGATAAGACTCCACTTCAGGGCATAAGCCTGCCTTGTAGAGGGGGCTCTAGCCTGGATAATAGTGATCACCACAGCTTGTGGTAAATCACTTAAGTCACATCCTGTCCAGGAGCCACACATGGAGGTTCAGGTGATGCAAAATCACCTGTAGCCTATTTATACCCTAAAAGCTTAGGATTAGTTAACCTCTTGCCAAATTTTCATTTTTCTCTTATGAGAGCTAATATGGACTCCAAGCAAGAACCCCGTCTGTTATCGCAACATAACTCATAGTGACTGAGTCCCCTATTTCACTTCCTGGTCCCAGCTTCTATGGCATCCTAACAGCTTTAGATTCCAATGTATGTGCCAATATTTAGGTTTTTGAGCATTTTAACAGCCTTAAAAGAAGCTCATCACTGTGGTGGGCCACTATGTAATATTGCAGGTATAAGCAAAGCATTTTTATTTTCCCACCAAATTGTTAAGCCTTTCAGGCCATTTACATTAACACTCCTTTTTTTGTCATGATTTTGAACACACACACACACACACACACACACACACACACATACATACATACAGCGCATCCGGAAAGTATTCATAGCGCTTCACTTTTTCCACATTTTTTTATGTTACAGCCTTATTCCAAAATGGATTAAATTAATTTATTTCCTCAAAATTCTACACACAATACCCCATAATGACAAAGTGAAAAAAGATTTTTTGAAATTGTTGCAAATTTATTAAAAATAAAAAACCTGAAAAATCACATGTACATAACTATTCACAGCCTTTGCCGTGAAGCTCTAAATTGAGCTTTCCACTGATCATTCTTGAGATGTTTCAGCAGCTTAATTGGAGTTCACCTGTGGTAAATTCAGTTGATTGGACATGATTTGTAAAAGGCATACACCTGTCTATATAAGGTCCCAGGGTTGACAGTGCATGTCAAAGCACAAACCAAGCATGAAGACAAAGGAATTGTCTGTAGACCTCCGAGACAGGATTGTCTCAAGGCACAAGGCTGGGGAAGGTCACAGAAAAATTTCTGCTGCTCTGAAAGTTCCAATGAGCAAAGTGGCCTCCATCATCCGTAAGTGGAAGATATTTGGAACCACCAGGACTCTTTCTAGAGCTGGCCGGCCATCTAAGCTGAGCGATCGGGGGAGAAGGGCCTTAGTCAGGGAGGTGATCAATAACCCGATGGTCACTCTGTCTGAGCTCCAGCGTTCTTCTGTGGAGAAAGGAGAACCTTACAGAAGGACAACCATCTGTGCAGCAATCCACCAATCAGGCCTGTATGGTACAGTGGCCAGACGGAAGCCACTTTCTTAGTAAAGGTCACATAGCAGCCCGCCTGGAATTTGCCAAAAGGCATCTGAAGGAGTCTCAGACCATAAGAAACAAAATTCTCTGGTCTGATGAGACTAAAATTGAACTCTTTGGAGTGAATGCCAGGCGTTACGTTTGGTGAAAACCAGGCACTGCTCATCACCAGGCTAATACCATCCCTACAGTGAAGCATGGTGGTGGCAGCATCATGCTGTGGGGATTCTGTCAGCAGCAGGAACTGGAAGACTAGTCAGGATAGAGGGAAAGATGAATGCAGCAATGTACAGAGACATCCTGAATGAAAACCTGCTTCAGAGTGCTCTTGACCTCAGACTGCGGCGACGGTTCATCTTCCAGCAGGACAATGACCCAAAACACACCGCCAAAATATCAATGGAGTGGCTTCACAATAACTCTGTGAATGTCTTTGAGTGGCCAAGCCAGAGCCCAGACCTAAATCCTATTGAACATCTCTGGAGTGATCTGAAAATGGCTGTACACTGTCGCTTCCCATCCAACCTGATAGAGCTTGAGAGGTACTGCAAAGAGGAATGGGCAAAAATTCCCAAAGACAGGTGTGCCAAGCTTGTGGCATCATATTCAAAAAGACTTGAGGCTGTAATTGCTGCCAAAGGTGCATCAACAAAGTATTGAGCAAAGGCTGTGAATAGTTATGTACATGTGATTTTTTTTTCAGTTTTTTTATTTTTAATAAATTTTTTCACCTTGTCATTATGGGGTATTGTGTGTAGAATTTTGAGGAAATAAATGAATTTAATCCATTTTGGAATAAGGCTGTAACATAAAAAAATTTGGAAAAAGTGAAGCTATGAATACTTTCCGGATGCACTGTATATACATACATATACATATATATATACACACACACACACCCTAATATTCACTTGTCAAGTCATTACGATTATGATATAATGACTACTCTTTACCAGGATCTGACAGCCCTTGGACCCAAAAATGGTGACGCACGATTGAAACATTGGTATTGTGACAGCCTGTTTTTTTTTCCTAAAGAAGGACGTGACGATGACAGCTACCCCTATGTTGTGACTGTTTATTCCTGTGAACAACAGGATGTTCTCTGCATGAAACATCTTACTGTTTGAGTGTTTACGGGAACCAATGGAAAACAATGTGCACGCAACACTCTCTGATTACAGGAAATTCACTAATCTTTTTTTCCAGCCCTCAATCAATGATTTAACACTTTGTGTCCCCCTTCTTTGCTGTGCTAGTTTCAGTTGATGAAAGTAAACATGCTTATTTGCAAAATGATTGATAATAACAACAACAACAACAACTTACCTGGCATTGTAGGAGCTGGACGTCTTTGGCCGGTTGCTGTGAGTGTTTTCTCATATGCAACCGTTATATCATAGACAGCATCCAGGTGTTCCTTCATAGTCTCAATGGCAACGTGCGATGCTTTCATTCTTGGTGTTAAAACATGCTTCAGCACAGCAAGTCCTGCAATGGGCAAGACAAAATTACTATTGCATACATGCAATATTTCATATTACATTTTCATATAACCACATTACAATGTGGTTATATGAAAATGTACAGAACTTCAAACTCAATATTTTAACAAATTGCAAATGCTAAATAATCAAAAGCTACTTCGCCAACAAATAAGCTTTCAATGACTTATACTATGATCATGGAAGAGTATACCCCATAGATACAGCACTGGTAGGTGCTAATGCTAATGAAATCGCCTGAATTGGTGCACAATTATGATTCTGTCTGAAGAGATCTGAAGTAAACATAAGTAAATATATCTATATATCTCCCCATGTATATGCATCTTTGGACTATAAGCCCCTATTGACACTGTTCAGTGAAGGTGTGTGAACAAATAAATCGCTACAGACGTGACTGAATATGAATGCATTGTGAATTTCTATTCTAAATTTGACATTTTACACTTTTTATTTTACATATTATATTTTATATAATATATTATTATATATTAAATATAGCACTCCACTGACTGAAGTCTGTAGTCAAAAACAAAACTACATACTGCTCAGGTTATGACATAACTATCTTTATTCCAGGGAACCTAGGTTACTTTAGTAAACAAAGCATTTCCTATAAAATTGTTTATGATGCTTGGGGGAATGATATACAATAGGGACTTAACCTAACAAAGGCTGGTGACCAGCTAGCTGCCTTGGAAATATCTCCAATAAAACCTCAGAGAGATTTTAGTCAATGTAGTGCCATATTTAATTTTTCAGAACTGAGTATGTGGTCTCCCTGATGCATCTGATGACATGAGGGAGCAGAACATCTGGAGGAAAATGGGTCCTGGGCCACTTGCTGGCCTTTTCCTGGGAGAAAAATTGTTGAGCAGTTGTCTTCTGAAGCAAAGGGGGCATTTGTGGCCTAACGGTTAGAGTCTGTGTCAAAGATTTTAGGTTAGAGCCTTGGCTCTGGCAACAAATTGTCAGATCCAAGTGAATAACCAACACTTTCCTCTACCCCTTAATATTACGACAGAGGTTAGACCTTTCCATTTGGGGGTTAAATCTCCACTCTCCTGAAAATGCACTGCTCCAGGTTAGTGCCCTTGAGCCCAGATTCTACTGAGCACATAGGAGGTGGTGTCTTGCCATCTTGTAAAGAGTCCATGACCTGAGAGCACTTTTGCGATTTATAAGACCACCACTGTCATACTGTCTGAATGGACAAGGAAATTGCACTCTTTTAGGGCTGGCAGGAAGGTTTAGAGGGACCGAAAAACAGCCATCATTTTGAAACAATTGATGCATACGCATCGCTTCAGGCTGGACAAAAAGCTGAACACCAGACTGCCCTTGCACAGATCTCCCCAACTCAAATTATAAGCATTTGTCGTAACAACATTTGGACTCCTGTCTGATACAGGCAAAAGGCTTCCAAGAGGCCATGGCTGAGACCGTGATAGTCCATTTTGAGGTAAATGAATAGATGCATAAATAAAATCCAATAGTCCATCTTGAGGTTTTGACAGCTCCCTTTGCCTGCAGACTTCACAGGCTGTCAAGTGTGTGGTGCCTTGATGCTTGGGATACTGTTTGTGTTGTTTTACACTGTTGATGCTGACATTTACAGCAATATTGTTGCTTTTGTATTGTTTTTTTATAGGGTTAATTTTGCATTAATAAAACTCTTCTCCTTCAAACCTAAATGTGTTTGTGTGTGCCTGACTTTTTGCTTCCCAAGGGTAATAAAAATAGGCTGGGCTAAAATGTTAGAGGTTTGTGCAGCTGCACATGCAATATCATGCTTCAGTATTTGTAGGAAAATAGATTTCGCCTCAAGCAGTTTAAACAACATAAGAAACCATTTTAGAAACTTTCATTTATATTTTCTCCACACTATCTTTGTGATAAAAAGAGAATATGTGAGTGTGTAGGATGCAGTCAGTAAACGTGGCAAGATATTGAGCTAATTCTAACTAAACTACAGTAAATATTTCTGACAAGTCATTGCTTTTAACAAGCCTTTAATTATAGAAAATACACAACAAAACACACAAAAATCATCACTTCCAACCCTCAATATATATATATACAAAAAAACGACAAAATTAAATGAAAAATGTGTTTGGTTGTTTAGAGATTGACTGATATTTTTTCCAATATTTAAGCATTTTACCATAGTCGGATATCAGTTTTGTCATCAGATTTACTGAAACACTGCTATCTTGTGGGTGTTTTGAAAATTAAGTGCAGGATCACCTTACAGCGTGTCCAAGACTGGGTAGACACTTAAGATTAAAAACATTTTAGATTTTTAAAATGTAAGACCAAAGATAAGAACAAAAAAAAAAAAAAACCCACAAAAACAAAACCTGAATACATCAGTTGTCGTCCGTGACAAACAAATGTTGATTTAGATTTAAACTGATAAAGTGTGTCAGTTTCCCGAACCATGTTAGAGATATGGTTCCAGACTTTGGGTGCTAGATAGAAAAAAGGATGTCCCTTTCTATTTTGATATTCTAGGTATTATGAAACAGCCAGAGTTTTGAGAATACAGGGGGATGCTCAGGACTATATTGTGATAAGAGCTTGCTGAAATATTGAGGAGCTAAAGCATTCAGGGTTTTTTAAGTAATTAGCAAGATTATACAATTAATAACAATAATAACAAGTCTATACAATGTTAGATAGGGAGCCAATGCAGTGATGACAGAACCGGGCTAATATGGCAAACCTCCTAGTTCTGGTAAGGACTGTAGCTGCTGCATTTTGGACCAGCTGGAGTTTATAAAGTGTGCAGCACAACCACCAAATAAAACATTACAATAATCTACCCTCAAGGTCATAATGTCAAATGCAGAAATACACTCAAAGGCATTAATGTGTCACGATCTGGTCAAGAGAGAGATTCGAGATTGAAGCAAAGTAGACTTTTATTAACAAAGGGTGGGGTTGTTCCCCATGCTCTGTGGAGAAAGGAAGGAGAGGGTACATACTGGCTCCAGCTGTTTTGGTGTTGGTGGCAGTAGGCCCAGAGATACGGACTGATTTCTTGGATCTTCCGTTCAGTCTGGCCATTAGCTGGGAATGATATCCAGAAGACAAACTAACTGTGACGCCTAGGAAGAAGAAAAAGAATCTCCAGACTCTAGATGTGAACAAAGGCCTTCTTTTCGAGACAAATGTCCTTCGGGAGTCCGAAATGTCACTTGGTGGAATAGGGCTTCTGCGATTTCCATGTCACTACCGGGTTTGTTACCTGAAGAGGTTTGTCCAGAAGCGGTAGTCTGAGTGTAGATGGTACGTGATCGTCGATGGACCACTGGATGGGAGCGAGGAAAGCTGAAGGAGGCAGAATAGGCTCAGGTTCTTCAGGATCGGGGTCTTGTTAATGTAAGTGGGAGAGTGCATTCCTAAGGCTGGGCCAATAGCAAATTTTAAAGTCAAAGTGGGTGAAGAACAAAGCCCATCTGGCTTGATGAGGGTTAAGTCGTTTGGCATCACAGAGATCTAAGGGTCTAAGGCCCCCGTCTTTTTAGGCCACGAAGAAGAAGCTGGACGGTCTAATGAACCCCTGTCGCAGAGCCTCCTCTATATACTCCGGGTCCAAATGGGGACAACATATTCAACATATTCAACGCCGGGTAGTTCCGCCTGCCTGAGCGGCAATAATTCATCATGCACCATCATGCGGGTGGTAGGTTGTCCGAACACCTCTCGGAAATGCCCCAGGAAATCTTCCAAAGAATTCATCCATGGACTATCTGCGGTCCACAGTGCCTCCGCCCACTGTAATGCTCTACTAGAGAAAAGGGAGATGACGAAGGTGATTTTTCCACGTTCGGTGGGGAAAAGGTGAGGTTGCATCTCTAAGTATAAGGAACCCCTAACAGGTGGTAGCTTCTCCAGTGAATGTGGTGGGTAGAGCGACGGGACAGGTTGGACTGGAAGGCAGAGGAAGAGTATTGTGAATGGCCTGGACGAACACCTTGTAGGGGTCCACTGGTGGATTCTCCTGTTCCCTGTCAGAGAGCCTCCTTAATTAGGTTATGGGCTGATCTTCTGTCACAATCTGGTCAAGAGACAGACTCGGGATTCAAGTAAAGTAGAGGTTTATTAACAAAGGGTTGAGTACGACTTAATGCCGTCAAACGATCAAGACAGGAACTACAAATAATCAAGAGTTCAACAAAGTAAGAATAAAATCTTTCCTTATTGGAGAATAGCAATGTAAAAGATTCCTCGGGTTAGCAGGCAGACAGGTGGGCAGGCCTGTGCAACCCTGAGATCAACCACTGAGGTAATGGAGTGAGCGGGTTATAAGGAGTGAAACATGGTTTTCAAAAGGAAAGATTGCTGTCAAACAGCACACCTACGTTCCTAACTGATGAAGAATTAACAGAGGTCATCAAGAATTAGATAGTGTTCTAGATTATTACATTTGGGGTTTTAGGTCCAATAATTAGCACCTTGGTTTTTTTCAAAATTTAGCAATAAAGTTACTCATCATCCAGTTTTTTGACTATGCATTCTGTTAGTTTCTCAATTTCGTGTGTAAAGTGTAAAAAGTTACGGCCCTAGTACTGAGCCTCGAGTAATCCATATTTCACTTGTGAATGGTATGATACCTCATTTACTGGTACAAACTGATAGCGGTCAGATAATTTTGATTTGAACCATGCTAAGGCACTTCCACTAATGCCAACATATTCTCTTGAATAGAGATATAGTTTCTCTATTCAATATAGTTTTTTTCTAGTATCTTTGACAGGAAAGGTCTGTAATTCTGGGGTGATTCTGTAAGTATTTGGGGTAAAGATATGGTTTCTTAATGAGAGGCTTAACTAGAGTCAATTTGAAGATTTTGGGCAGATATCCTAATAACAATGAAGCATTAATAATGGTCAAAATAGGATCTATGATTTCTGGAAGCAGCTGTTTTAATAGTTTAGATTAAATAGTGTCTAACATATATGTTGCTTGTTTAGATGATTCAACAAGTTTGTACAATTCAGAGAATGAGTGGATTTTTTCCTCAGTGGATCTACAGTTCACTATCCGATGTGATACTGTAGCTAACGGCTGCATAGTTACAATTTTATCTGTGATAGTATCAATCTTGGAAGTATGATTCATGAAATCATTACTGCTGTACTCTTGGGGAATGTTAGCACCTGCTGATGCTTTATTTTTCATTAATTTAGCCACTGTATTAAATAAATAAATACCAGGGGTTGTGTTTGTTTTCTTCTAAAAGAGACCTAGTCAGCTTTACCAGTTTTAATGCTTTTCCGTAAGATAGGATACTTCCAGTTTTGTTTTTCTCTCGCTCCATTTTTCGGGTGTGCTCATACCACGGAGTCAGATAGTTATTTTTAATTTTTTTCCATCTTTAAGCGTAAAGGAGCAACTGTATCTAAAGTGCTAGAAAAAAGGGAGTGCATAGCTTCTGTTACATCTAGTTTTTCTACTGTATTGGCTGCGCTATGGAATGGAGATAAATCAGGGAGATTACTCAAAGCATTCTTTTGTGGTGGATGTGATGGTTCTATCATACTTGTAATAAGGTGCAGAGTTTACGGTTTTAGTTATATGGAGTTTACACAAGACTAGATCGCGATCTGAAATATCACTTTGCTGCAGAATTTCAACACCATTAACATCAGTTCCATGTGACCGTTTTAAATCTAGAGTATGATTTTGAGTAGGTCCTGACACGTGTTGTCAACACAATGGAGCTCAGAATGTCTAAGAAAGCTAATCCTAATATATCTTTCTCAAGAGCAAAACTCAGTACAAAACCCTTCTATAATCAGACAAAGTTGCTGTACTCAAAACTGTGATAAACGCGAATGTTGAAATAACCATGATTAGCTGCCCATTAACGTGTGAAGAATGCTCAAACAAACTAATTATAGGAATGATTCCTAAAAAAAAGGACCATTTAAACCTTATTGGGATACTCTGATGTTACAAGCAACAGTGTTGAGTATTCCTCAAGATCCTCAAACAAAACTGACTATTCAAATGAAATTTGGAACAGATTAAAACATGCGCTGTTGGACCTGAGAGGTGATGAGTCGCCTGCCCCTCCCCTTTATTGTCATCATCACCCCATCCTTTATTCGCCGCCCTTCACCAGGCTCCTGACGGGAGTGGGCGTGTCTGAGAGGAGGGGCGTGGTATTGGACAGGTCTGGCAGCGTGTGACGAGGCACACCTGAAGTGTATTCTCCTGTTAATTTGCGTGGGTCATTTTAAAGGGGTATTCCATCACGGTAGCTTGAATTTGGTACAGCTTTACCTTAAATGTTGAGACAGTGGTTTGTAAGGTTTGCAGAGAGAGCAGCCTGGAGTTCCTTCAGGAGGTTGGAGCCTGGTGAAGGGCGGCGAATAAAGGACGGGGTGATGATGACAATAAAGGGGAGCGGCAGCCATGCCAAAAATGAAAAAAAAAAAAAAACATGGACATGCTCTAAGTGCACCTGCGCTAGATATATCTCTGTGTAAACAGAGAGAAAGAGCATCTGCTGAGGTTGGATTGTCCTACCTGATCTAGCCTCATTTTTGTTTTCATGGGAAACTTCGGTTTATAGCCCAGTACAATTGAGAAATGGTTGTGTGTTTCATATTTCTGTGATTTCATGAAAAGTGTACCGTTTTAGTTTTGCTAATACTTTGTGTTGTTTGTTGCAAAGGGGCCTCAGGGCATGTGCCTACTGTTTAGCATGAGGCATTAATACCACATGTTAAAGCCCACTCAAAGGAGAAATATGGGGCCATCTGTGTGGTTACCCATATTGGATGAAGCTCTTGCCATATATTAAAGCATCTACCTGTGTGAATTCCCATTTGTGGAAGATGATTCACAGAGAACATGTATATATGTGGATGGTTTTGTTCATGTTATGTCTGTTACGAAACTGTAAGATATCCCATCTGGTACCTGATCTAGTTTCAAATAATATATGTCTTTAAGCATTTTAAATTTGCCTTGTTTTTTTTCCCCTGTCTAGTTTGACCCTGTAAAGTTAAGTGGAACACTTTTATAATTCTCTCTAAAATAGATATGGCCTAAGCTTTTGTGTTTTGAGTGGTTATAAGGTGTTAAAATAGTGGTCACATTTATCAATAACTGATTGATTTACTTTTTTTTTTTTTATAAACTGCTCCTTCATAGGTCTACATAAAATTAAAATTCACTCACTTTTTTCAAATTCCTAATACTTTATTATTATCATCTGGTGACACATGCAGGACTTTTCCAATAGTCTGCTCCTGCAAGCTTGAATTTACCAGATTTTACTTTTAAATTCTATGTTCATCTCTCAAAATCCAATCAACAACATATGTGATATGCAAAACAGAATAGAGAACTCCCAGGCCTTTTCTCCAAGTACCTGTTGCACAACACCACCACCACATCTGAAGGACTGCTTTATAGAGGAGAAACAATACCTTCTTTAGTAGCAAAAGCCTGACTGTCACTGATAACTTTTTGGAGCTCAGGGTTGAAGCGGGTTCCCTCTGGAAAGATGACAAGATACATCTGTATAGAAAACAAACAGTTAAGTCAAAACTTTAACACTTACAGACAGACTAAGCCTAATCCTAGACCAGCGATAGGAAACTCTAGCCTTTTTAAGTTTAATCAGCATATTAATCAATACAAATTTAAGGCCTCTTCTAATCTAGACTTTTTGCACCATTTAAAATATTCTATGGCCTTAAATTTAAGCAACTGTAGATGAAAGAACCTGTGGAAACCACAGTTCTAGTGCCCATGTTGTTTGACCAATGGTGTGATGGTGATTTGTACAGATTTCGAAACGATGTCAAATTAGAATTGATCAATAGATTAAATTTATACCAAAGCTGTTAAAAAAAAATCTTGTTTGAATAGATTTTTGTTGGAAAACAGAACAAAACGGTCAATACTGCTTTTACATACACATTTAAGTTTTAATCGGGCTAGGTTGGGTGATCTGTATGTGAAAATATTTAAGACCCATTGAATCTTAATTTGAGACAAAAGGCCTTTTACTGGGAAAATGTAAAGTACCTGTAGCCACCCTATTTATGTGGGGACACACTTTAAGCGAGAACAAAGCTACAGTGTTACACCTTGTAAAATATATAGTACAGTCTCTAGCAAGCCATTCTTTGTAATATTTGGTGAGCCAAATATCTTGAAACTTCCATTTTCCAGGCATCAAGTTTTAGACTATTTTTGTAATATTTTATTGTGTGTGTGTGTGCGCGCGTCTCTGTGTGAAACGTTGAGGTAGATAGTAGTTTTGTGCACATGTGAACTATCCATGCATCTATCCATTGCCTGACCCTGTTGGTTATCTAGACCACACCCGTTTAATGGTTCTCGACCCTGCCTGTATTTCTGACCATGTTTTTAAAAAGTATTACAGATGGCTCTGCTTGCCTCAGACTCCTATGTTACACATACGTACACACACACACACACACAGGTGCTGGTCATATAATTAAGATAATCAGTTGATTTCACTAATTCCATGTGAAACTTGTATATTACGTTTATTCATTACACAGATTGATATTTCAAACGTTTATTTCTTTTAATTTTGATGATTATAACTGACAATTAAATGAAAATCCCAAATTCTGAAAATTTTAATATTACTTAAGACCAATACAAAGAAAGTTTTTAGAAATCAACTGAAAAGTATGAGCATGTACAGCACTCAATACTGAGTTGGGGCTCCTTTTGCCTGAATTACTGCAGCAATGCAGCGTGGCATGGAGTTCGCCTTCAGCTCTTCTGCATTGTTGGGTCTGGTATATCACATCCTTTTCTTCACAATACCCCATAGATTTTCTATGGGGTTAAGGTCAGGCGAGTTTGCAGGCCAATTAAGAACAGTGATACCATGGTCCTTAAACAAGGTACTGGTAGTTTTGACACTGTGTGCAGGTGCCAAGTCCTGTTGGAAAATGAAATCGCACTCCTTTCTTCCTCCAGATTCTGGGACCCAAAGGAAATGCAAAATTTACTTTAATCAGAGAACATAACTTTGGACCACTCAGCAGCAATCCAGTCCTTTTTGTCTTTAGCTCAGGCTAGACGCCTGTCTGTTGTTCAAGAGTGGCTTGACACAAGGAATGCGACAGCTGAAACCCATGTCTTGCATACGTCTGTGCTAGCGGTTCTTGAAGTGCTGACTCCAGCTGCAGTCCACTCTTTGTGAATCTCCCCCACATTTTGGAATAGGTTTTGTTGCTCTCCAGTGTGCGGTTATCCCTATTGCTTGTACACTTTTTTTCTACCACAACTTTTCCTTCCCTTCACCTCTGTGTTAATGTGCTTGGACACAGAGCTCTGTGAACAGCCAGCCTCTTTTGCAATGACCTTTTGTGTCCTTATGCAAGGTGTCAATAGTTGTCTTTTAGACAACTGTTAATTATAAGACCAGCACCTGTATACGCACACTCTGTATTATGCTTTGCATCGCTTAACAGTTTAGCATCTTAAAACGTTCCTCATGTTAATTTGTATGGAATTTTTTTATATAGTTTATATCTATGGATATATACTCACAGGTGTACCCAGTTTGGTCTGAGAATATAATTTCTTTTTCATGGCTTTCTCATCAAAGTTGGCACTTCTCTTCACATACACACCTCCATGCTGCAAATGACATCAATCATAGTCAAACTACAAACATACAACTGGTCCTATTCATGGAACACAAACAGAATAAACTTAAATTGTTGTAAATTGTTTTTAAACCATAAAAAAGAAATCAAATGCATTAACTACCTGTGAAAAATACCATCCATACAAAGGAAGCCATTTCAGACCATCTTTCAAGACATATCTTACATGTCCAAGTGCATTTTGTCGAATGGCTAACATGTCAGCAATGATCCAATCCGCTACAATGGAGAACACAACCCTTACAAACGGTACAATAGGTGCAGATACCATAAAACTAAGGTATAAAGTGTGGTACAATATTACTGACCAAGAGAAAAAAAAAATCCCATGGTATGCATTAACTATTTGTTACATAGATAAGAGCATTTGAGACTTACCTGTGGACTGATGGTTTGACAGGTAAACCACATTCTCTTTCTTCTTTGGTATGTCCCCATAAATGACAATCTGGACAGATATTTTTTTTTATCATCATTTCAATGCTTTGGACAACAGGAATATAGTTAAAATGAACATGACTGAAGATATTACTGTCTCAATAAAGGTCTAGTTTCTAGTTTTATCATAAGTGGAACAAATGCATTTTGGTCAATAAGCTTAACTCATTAAAATAAATTGAATGTCTTGGTTAGCTATATACATATCAGATACATCTAATAGGGGACGAGTTGGGATACTAACATTTAACATGCTGAATGCGCTGCATATTCCCAATGTTTAGTTTCATGCTCAAATGAAACACCCAATATTGACTTATTGGAGACAGTCATAATGGTTTAACAGGTAAAACATGTGTGGTGGGTAATGCCGTCAAATCACTAGCCAATTTGGCAGGTTACTTTTTTTCTTTTCTTTTTTACTTAAGTTATGTTCACTTATTAATTTCTTCAAGAAATTTATGCCAGATAACTCTGCACAGGCTTAGCGCAAATAATGGCTTTTCACACTGTGCTTAACCCTGGGTTATCAATGTTTTAAACCATGGGTAAAAACACATTCCTTACCAGTTGCTGGAAGACACGAAAGTTTAAGGGAAGAATAAATGGATTTGTAGCACTAATCACTTGCAGTAGCTCTGCTACAAAATTCTGTACATTTATTATCAGCTGTTCTTCCATCTTACAAGACCAACACAGCAAATAATCAGCAATACATGAAGTCATGTAAATAAGTTGCCTGCTGTCCGTCCAATCACTGACAGTGCCACCGCAAATATGCAAACAAGAACGTTAATGTCTATTAATGAATACTCAGGATTAACATTTAGCCCCAGGTTTAGTATGAGCGGTGTGAAATGTGATCATGGATAAACCAGGATTCTGTTTATCCAGGGTTTAGGATAACCCAGCGTTAACAAGTTCAAGTGTGAAAAGCCCTGCTGAACTCATGATTATGTGATGAAGCCTGGTTAGAGCAACTTAGTGCATGTGCTCATTTAGACTGTATTCTTTCACTACATGATTCAATCTATTAATATGCATCAAGAATGATCACAATTTAAGATGAGGCAGAAAATTTATTTATTCATATCAATATATATAGTTAATATAAACATGAGTGCTGTTTTTTCTTAAAAACATCAGCATGGTAACAAAAGTGATAGATTTTATGCAACAGTTCAATAAACAAAAAGTCAATATAAAAAGACAGCTATGTTTTAGACACCATTTGTCTGTTTTGGCTCTATTTTGCAAATAAAAACCTTCCAAACACAGCACCAGCACTGTTTTGAATCTCTGAGCAACATAACAGTGTTTTCTTACTGAATGAATCAATCGATCCATTGCATATTACAGTTTGTGATAGTAAAACAGTCCAATCTTCTTTATTATTGTCTAGTCTTACCAGCCACTTCCATCCAGACTTTTCACTTTTCCTCCCCAGAACATAGAAGAATCTAGACATTGTTTTAATTTCAGAAATTCTCTGAAATCTGGATCTGTCCATCCCATCCAAAAGAAAAGTAAACATCTTCCAAAAACAGCATCTTCAAGTAAACAGCATCTTCAAGTTAAGATGCCAATATGCACTCTTATGCTTCACTGATGTAATGATACAAAAGCAAATACAACAAGACTTAAAACAGCCATCTTGCTTTTTCTTAGACTTATTGGCCTCTTCACAGGAATTAGACTATCATTTCACTGTTGGCAGTTATTTGAATATTCTCTTCATTAAAGATTTCATTCTCAACCTCATGAAAAGCTCTATAAAACAACAACAACAACAACAACTGGTCTGTCTTTCTCTACCTCAGTTACCTGGTTTCAATTCTGACTTTGGGGGTCATTTTCATCTGCAGAGTTTAGCAAAATAGCAAGAATGCAACAAATGTTCTTTTCTGCATCTACAGCACTTCATGTTTTCAGTTGTGGCAAAAACGACAATTAAAACCCATCAACTTTAAACTTGTAAGAAGCATTTATTTACTCAATGTCTGTTCTCAATATCATATGAACAAACCTACGGACAGAAACCACATGCTTTAATAGTGGTGATTTTTTATATCTAGACAGTTCATGTTGCTTCATCGCTAATAAACAGGAGCACATTGAATAAAACTTTCTAAACTTCAACATCATTAACTTTCTTGACTTTGTCCTAGAACAAAACAGAACCGTTAATCTAGATGCTGATCAGATACTATCACGGCCCACCTTCTTCTACAACTTTGGCCTAGCACTCAGCACCAAACAGCACTTTAAGCCTGTGCCTCTGGGTGAGTTGCTCAAAGCTGTAATGTAGTATAGTCCTCTCCACATTTAAAATGCTTAACTCAAATGAAACAATGGTGTTAATATTGTACATTCTAAATAACAATGAAATAAAGTCTCTCTGTATCCACAAATATAAAAATACAATTATCATCAACATTGGGATTAAGCAAAAACTTATCATTATCTTTAACGGATATACGGATATAGACCACTACACTTCCTCTGTTCTGGATTACATCAACACCACCATAGACAGTGTTACTACCCAGAAAGAGATCACCACATACCCAAATCAGAAGCCATGGATGAATAAGGAGGTGCGCCTTCTGTTGAAAGCACGCAACGCTGCCTTCAGATCAGGTGACGCACAGGCCTACAGCACTTCCAGGGCAAATCTGAAGAGGGGCATCAAAAAGGCCAAGTACTGCTACAAGCTGAAGTTAGAGGAGCACTTTTCCAACTCTGACCCTCGACGCATGTGGCAGGGCATCCAGGCCATCAGTGATTACAAACCCAACCACTCCACCCCCATAGCACCTAATGTCTTCTTTCTGAACGAGCTTAATGACTTTTATGCTCGCTTTGAGAGGGATAATAATGAAACGGTCACCAATATCACCCCCTCAACCGACCCACCCATCACACTCACCTCCTCAGAGGTTTACACTGCACTAAGCCGGATCAACGCGCGCAAGGCTGCTGGACCAGACGGTATCCCTGGACGCGTACTACGGGCATGTGCAGAGCAGCTCGCTGGGGTATTCGCGGACATTTTCAACATGTCCCTTGCCCAAGCAGCTGTACCAACATGCTTTAAATCCACCTCCATTGTGCCAGTGCCAAAAATCTCAAGCCCAGTGTGCCTAAACGACTACCGCCCTGTAGCACTCACACCCATCGTTATGAAGTGCTTTGAGCGACTAGTCCTGTCACATCTGAAGGACTCTCTGCCTTCCACACTGGACCCCCACCAGTTTGCCTATCAAGGCAATAGGAGCACTGAGGACGCAGTCTCCATCGCACTGCACTCTGTACTCACACACTTGGACAATAAAAATACTTACGCACGGATGCTGTTTGTTGACTTCAGTTCAGCATTCAACACGGTCATACCCTCTAAGTTAATCACCAAACTCAGAGATCTGGACATTAACACCTCACTGTGCAACTGGGTTATGGACTTCCTGACCAACAGACCTCAGCATGTTAGGTCAGGCCACATCTGTTCCACCACTATCACTCTCAACACCGGTGTACCACAAGGCTGTGTGCTGAGCCCCTTCCTCTACTCCCTCTTCACCCACGACTGCAGGCCTGTGTTTGGATCTAACTCCATCATCAAGTTTGCAGATGACACTACGGTGATCGGTCTCATCAGCAACAACGATGAGACTGCCTACAGAGAAGAGGTCCAGCATCTGGCCACGTGGTGCAAAGACAATAATCTGCTCCTTAACACCACCAAAACCAAGGAGCTCATTGTGGACTTCAGGAAGGTGAGAAGAGGCACACATGATCCCATCCACATTAATGGGATTGCTGTGGAGCCTGTCTCATGCATCAAGTTCCTGGGAACCCACATCTCTGAAGATCTGTCCTGGACCACCAACACCTCCAGCCTGGTCAAGAAGGCTCACCAGCGTTTATTCTTTCTGAGGAAACTTAAGAAGAACCAGCTGTCCTCAGCCATCCTGGTGAACTTCTATCGCTGTACAATAGAGAGCATCCTAACAAACTGTGTCACAGTCTGGTATGGGAGCTGCTCTGTTGCTGAGCGTAAGGCACTGCAGCGGGTGGTGAAAACTGCCCAGCGCATCACAGGAACTCCACTTCCATCCATTGAGGAGATCCAGAAGAGACACTGTTTGCGTCGAGCACGCAGTATTCTTAAGGACTCCTCTCACCCTGCCCACAAACTGTTTTCCCTCCTGCCATCCGGCAGGCGATTCAGATTCCCCCGGACTAGAACAAGTAGACTGAGGAACAGCTTTTTACCAGAGCTGTCTCACTACTGAATTCTACCCCCCACTGATGTCTGCCCACTGATGTCTGCCCCACCCACCCCATTAAAAACAAAAATACAAAAATGCACTGTTAACATTCATTGCACTCCACTGTATATATCTTTGTAAATGTATGTACATATCCACTGTACATACTCTTGTAAAATTGTCTATACATATCCTGTATATCCTGCTCTTTCTTATGTACATAACGATCTGTAAATTGCTTACACATAATCACTGTAAATTCCCCCTTCTCATCTGTAATTTAATTTGTACATATTTATCTTTGTAATTTATATTTATATTTGTAACTATATCCTGCACTTGCTGCTTATTGCACTCCTGGTTAGACCTAAATTGCATTTCGTTACCTTGTACTTGTACATGTGTAATGACAATAAAGTTGAATCTAATCTAATCTAATCTAAATGTCACAAATTCACGCAAGCATTTACATTTTTGCATAAAGGTCGGCTCTGTTTAGTAAATCTTTAATGAATGAACGCCAGTGTGGATGGAACAACACAGTAGAGAGGAGACAATGCAAAAACAGTTACTGAGAAACGATGAAATATCTGTTGTTGAATATTAAATAAAGATAAAAAGGTCAACCTGTTGTGCACATTTTATGAGAAACTGTAAAGGGATACAGCATGTAATTCTGAATATAAATGAGACGCTTCATAACAGTCTTATAAGACATGTGACTGTGATCAGTCAATGAATGTTCCTGGAGTAAATTACTCTTACCTGTTGGTTAACACCAAGTTTATTAATTAAATAATTATAATGAATAAAAGGCAGAAAACAAGTCAAGTCAAGCACTTTATAGTGTTCATTTTTTTCCACATACCCAATTACAGTCAAAAAGTACATAACGCCAGCAGGAATTCAAGCTGTTGTAAAAGGTATAGGTGGACATTCTTAAGCATTATTTTTATAGCATAGTTGACATGTTTGATTGAAGGACATTGCCCAGAATGTGTTTGTCAAAAAAAAAAAAAAAAAAAAGACTGGCCAACTAATCAGTTATCAAAATAAATGTTAGTTGCAACCCTAGTAAACACCAGCCACCATAGTGGTGCCAAATGGCTGACATCTTGGCAAATTTAAAAATGCTGGCTTTTGTTCACTTCACCCGGAAGATAACATTACAGAGGTGTGTGAATGACATTGAAGTACGATGTCAGACACCGCTTTTGGGGAAGACCTGACCTGTTGAAAAGAGATGGACTTCATCCCTCCTGGGGTGGCGTCACTTCTATAAATATGGCACATAGTCTTAGAGCTCTTACTTGACTAACTGGGGCCTCGATCATAAAGCAGACAGACTGGCTAAACTGACTGTCTGCTAGCTGCCCTTAATTCAGTTAGGCAGTTAATTGTCAGCACATAGAGTCTCTTTCACTTAGATATCACATAATAGAGGCTATATCTGTTCCCACATCCAAAAGGTAAAGGAGGAGGTATAAAGTCTTTGTGATGTTTGTGCTGGCTAATGTATACAGGCCAACGTATACAGGCCAACAGGGCACCACAGATTTTATTAATTAAATCAAAACAGTTTAAATAAGTTATTTTTATAGCTTTTTAATTTATCTTTCTTAAAATTATTTATATAGCTTTTAACAAAACAGATTGTCAAAGCACTAAACAGTATCAAATAGGAGAATAGAGTGATAGTAATGTATTCAACAAACATTTTTATTAAATGCAAAGATGGCCTGTGTAATTAACTCGAAGAAAATCACTAGAAATGACGTGTCCCCAACTAAGCAAGCCAAAGGTGACATTTGTTTGAAGGTTTTTTTTTTTTTTTTTTTTTTGGAGAAGGACGTAGGCTTGAGGCCATGCATTTACTACGGGTCAGGTGCTGTTCACCTTTTCACAGTTCTAACTGACCACAAGAATCTACTGTATCTGAGAGAGGCAAAGAGGCTGAATGCGCAGCGGGCAAGGTGGGCGTTGTTTTTTATACGCTTTAACTTTTCTATCTCCTATTGCCCAGGGCTTAATAACGTGAAGGCCAACGCCCTTTGCTGTCTTTATGCTGCGGAAGACAAGGCAAGTAGCTTGGAGCCCAGAGGCCATTCTCCCATCTAAGTGTATTGTCGGCCCAAATACCCTGATGGCTTCCTGAGTTTTCCAATCAGCTATCCCCCATTTTATTAGAATTATACAATCACTCCAAGGACCAAGGATTCTTATCATC
The DNA here is from genome assembly GCF_018831695.1 of Puntigrus tetrazona. Lineage (NCBI taxonomy): Eukaryota > Metazoa > Chordata > Actinopteri > Cypriniformes > Cyprinidae > Puntigrus > Puntigrus tetrazona. The sequence goes on along the minus strand of NC_056711.1, from coordinate 24,075,139 downwards.
ATCCTTAAGTCAAGCTTTGATTTCATTAATATTAAAGAAGGACAAAGACCCTAAACTTTGTGGCAGTTACAGGCCAATTAGCCTAATTAATAATGACGTTAAACTATTAGCTAAGGTTTTGGCCAAACGTTTAGAGTATCATCTTTCATCCATTATATCAGATGACCAAACTGGTTTTATTATGGGCTGCCAGTTATCGCCCAATATATGCTGGCTGCTGAATGTAGTCCTTACTCCATCCAGGTCATCAAAGCCAGAAATGGTCATCTCGCTGGATGCAGAGAAAGCTTTTGATCGGGTGGAGTGGGATTACTTATTCATAGTACTATAAGAAATTTCAGATTTTGATCTAAATTCATATCATGCATCCCTTTATTGTTCTCCAGTCTCTCAGCATGTGTGGAAAACTCTGAAACTTATTTTTTTCTCTCTCGGGGTACCTGACAAGGGTGCCCACTTTCACCTCTCCTCTTTGCTTTGGCTATTGAACCTCTCTCTATAGCCTTGAAATCATCTTCAGTGTTTTCAAGTATTAGTAGAAGCGAACAGGAACATCGGGTATCATTGTATGCTGATGACCTTTTGCTATACATCTCAGATCCTCTTGACTGTATGAATAACAATGCATTTGTTAAATGAGCTTGGCTCTATTTCTGGATATAGGCTGAACTTTGCTAAGAGCCAATGTTTTCCAATTAACACGTTAGCAAATCCAATTCCCCCGATGTTACTTCCGTGTCTTTTACTGGTTTTCCTTATTTAGGCGTTCATCTCTCAAAATCTTTCAAATCTTTGAAAAAAGAATTTTACTAAATTAATAGATCGTATTAAAGCAGATCTTCAACAGTGAAATAATCTTCCGCTACCGTTAGTAGGCAGGATTGAGTCAATTAAAATTAATATTTTTTGAGTTTTCTAGACTATTGTAAGTCATATAATAGGCAGGATATATTAAAATCCTATGCATGGCGTTGACGTGCACAAAATAATACTAAGCTTGGCAGACAGGCCTGAACTCAACAGCGCCGCACACATTTTACAATGTAAATCTGGGGTGAAAAGTGGAACTTCAGTGTACTCTAATTAGCTTTGATGTTATGTTTTCTCGCTCCAGACCATGACGATATCAGTCAGCTTCAGTTATGTTTGTCTGCATCAGGTCAGAAACTATCCCGAATGTCTGTTTTTTTCTATGTGGAGTAGTATATTAAATGAACAAAGTATAAATCCTTTGGTTTAAACATTCTTAAAGGACTTTATATGGTTCTATTTTCTATATGGTTCAGAGAATAGCCATTTACTTATGTATCTATTTTTCATACCTGAATTAATCCACAACTTATGACATTCTAAGTCAACATTTGGTGGTGAAAAATACTATATTATTACTTCCAACCTGTCAATCAACATTAGTATGCCACCCACAGGATCTCTGCATGTGTTCAGCAATTAAAATATAAAGCTTACAAAATGTGCATAATAGCCATCTCACATTCTATGTGATTTTAATAGTTTTGAATACTATTTAGTACAGAAAACAGTATTTACTATTTACATAGCATAATATAAACCACATGCGTGTGTGTACATATACATACAAACACAAATAGTAGGCTATACATATTTGGACGTAGGGAGTGAATCCATCTTAATGGACAGCTGAATCACTAAATCACTTGATTATTTCAAAAACAGATTCATTCAAGAACACTGTTGCTCTGCGCTACTGCATAAAATTCATACATGTGCTGATTATCAAAAAAGTAGACAATTAGTGTGCAATTAATATAAAAAAAACATACATAGATTTTTCTGTTTTATTGCTGGAATTATAAGGGCAATCTAACAATCAATGCATGATAGATTTTATGCAATACACAAAATTAATAATCCAAAGGAGATGATGTTAGTACAGAGGGGATGCTTTTGTCTTTTTTTTCTACTGGGAGATGCTATCCCCCAGCAGTCCACCTCAATTCGAGCCCTTATGTACACAAACACTCTATTTGGTTGGATAAAACAATCAGTGGTTACCTGTGGTTTGTTAAGAACAAAGCTGAAAAATGGTAAATGCACTAAGGTAGAAAAAACACTAACCTCCACTCCTGTGTAATTCTCGAAGAAGAACAGGACCATACTCTGATATACTGAATACACACAGTCATCCACAGTGTGGTAGAGTCTGGACGGTAGCATTGCGGACAGCAGCCGCCAGGCGCTCCAGGACAGCAGATAAGCAGGAGCGGTGCCCAGCATCACCGCTGCTGGAAGCCAGTACCGCAACGAGTACGTGTGCACGACCAGAGACAGCAACATTTTATCTGGAAAACCTAAACGATTCGAGCGAATCTGATCCGTACACAGCAGCAACTCAAATTAAGTCGGTGTCTCCAGTGACCCTGTCCGACATACGTTGATTTTCCCCCCCTAATTCAGTCGATTTAAATTATTAAATCACACAATAACTGTGCGAATAATTTCGGTCAAAGAGGGGGGGGAAAGTTAATGCAAAATTTCACGCTACTTGTGTTCCGGAAACCTCCTCTAGGTTTAAAGCATGGCATCCCTGTTAATACAGCCCACTTCCTTAACTATAACTCGTGTAATAAGACAAAATGCGCGAAACTTCGGGATGAAGCGGTTATAAACGGACGTGCTGCTACAACTTGGGCAAACTATACACTTGAAAAAAATAAACTGACTAGAAGTAGAAGTAATTTACTTACTAAATCCTCCAGAGGACATTCCATTGACATAAGACCTAAGCTGATTTAAGCATGGAGATCAATTTTAAAGCTTACTCATTTATAGAAAAACAATATTCAAACAAACGCGATGTCTTACAAATACAAACGGCCACATTTCTCGCTCTCAAAAGTCACACACGACTTGCAGCCTCCATGTTTCAGCATTATTATCAGCCACATGCTTGTATTGTGCACGCTGATTGGCTGAAGCACGAGTTCCGGTTTTACAAAATTTAAGGTGAAAGGTTTTGCCTCTAATGGGGGAAGCTGCAGGCAGATTTAAAGCACAGACAGTTTTACGGATCAGTGGTAGGCTATTTTATTGTGAATTTATATATTAATATATATCTAAAACTAACATTCAGATATTAACCATATACAGCCTTTCAGACATAGTGTAATAGTATGGACAATTAATTATTATTTAATATTTGTTTGCTTTAGTATTCACACTGGTTGTCATACAGCTACAGAACAGCGTCCTACAAAGACAAACGCAATTTACCCCTTTCTAAAATTCAAATAAAAAAGGGCCATTGAATCGGTTTTTGGCAAGTAAATGTATCAACAGAGCTTTTCAGAAACTCAATGTCAGTAAACCATTGTGTCCAAAATGAAAAGTGCTCGATTAGGATCACGTGTCATGAATCATTTGATTCAGAAATGGATTTGAAAGCGATTTTTGAGAATCGTTTAATTTCAACACAGGACTTAACAGCGCTTTTCACTAATATTTTATTCTAACAGAGGAGACCAGCCTCTGGAAAATATACATTCATTGTGATTAATTTTATCTGGTCACTGTGGATGAGCTGTCCAAAACTGAAGCCATGTGAGAATGTGCAGCCCCCAGCTGGATGCATCAGGAACAACAGGGGCATAAAACTGCCTGGGCTGTAGATCTGCCTATCCTAGGAGCCTTATTTATTAAATGCTGTGCAGACAGCATCCTAAATTTGATCTTCCGATCATTTATCTGTTTGCGTACCCATGGTTCATAAAATAAATGTACAAACAGAAATCATATGTATGCCACTCTTTCATATGTGAAATCTATAAATCTGATGACCTTGAACTTGCACGGAAATTAATGGTCTCAGCTCTTCGCTTGTAAATGAATCCTATTTAATATTATTAACACATAAAATATCCTGCAATACTCTGACAATAAAAAGTGTGTACATCTGCTCAGACCCTGATGTGATGCTAAGCATTTTATTTTACATCAGAGGGTTTTTGTGAGTATGAGTGTGGATTTAAGTGCACACACACTCTATGATCAAATCTGTATGCATTTTTTAAATGAGCCCCAGGTCTGCAGCCTCCAACCACACTTTTGGGGTCACTTTTGGGAAGCACCAAACCCTGATCATAAGCCTAAAACACATTTCCTGAGAAATTATCCCTTATATCTGATTGGTTGATTGGAATGTTGATCCAGGAACATCTCATACTTAGAGAAATCACAATCACCCTATTTGCTTACATACAGACAGTAAAATGAAAAGAAAAAAAAAACAACAACAAAAACACCCTCACCTATTAAAAACTATTTATTACTACCTTTATTATTAAGGCTTTGATTAAAATATTTGATCCTGTTCTCTGCAGTAACAAATGTAATATTTATGTTTAAATTTTCAAATAAACAAATGTGGATTCTGAATAATAAATCAAATGTATTTTCCGAATAATAAATCAAATGTATTTTCCTTACTAATCTGCAGCATTTCAATAATGTACTTCTCATAGCAGATTTTCACTTACGGAGTTTCCAAACTGAGGTTTCATATATATGTGAATTTGATTATTTAATAGGATTTGCTTGTGCTCATTGGCCCTACAAACCCCAAAATGGTTTTCTGTCCATTTTAAGAAACTTAAATTGTAACCAAATGTTATATCTTTTACACCCTACATCTACATTTTGCTCCTCCCTTATTTAATTTTAGATCAAACTTCACACCTGCTCACTGTTTTCTTAAAAATGTATATACATTCAGCCAAGCCATAATTACCACCTTACAAGAAAAACTAACATTTTAAAAATTTCAATTTTAATCCATGTTAAGTGTATCAACAAATAATACAATAATTTACATTTACGAAAATAATAATTTATATTTAGTAAGCATAAGTATAAATGAAAATCTGAATCTCACAATGTCCAGGGTTGTTTGCATTAGACAAAACCATTTTATCATTTAACGTAATATCTCTCTTTAAAGAGTGTCGGTTCTGACAAGGATGATGCATTGCTATTGATCATACTTTGAGCAGACAAATGAATGACTGCAGAGACCAAACCCTGAGTCGTAGTTGCACTTGGAGGTGACAAGTACAGCAGCATGTGGTGGCAGTGTTCCTCTGCCACCTACGTCATGGCTGCTTCCCAAGCATGAAGACCGGTCTTACGGGTAGACTTCCAGGCAACTGTCAGCTGACAGACCTTTAAGGGACATTACTGGGTTATCACAGTATTCAGAATAATTTTCAAATGAACATTTTTTGGCGGCCCACATGAAAACTACACGCAGACACTCACTATACAACAGCTGGAGAGGACAATCTAATTAAAGTCCCTTTAATTAAAGACTACTGCTACGCTCTGAAAGTATAAATCCATTGAGGATCAACAAGCAAAATCGTTTGCTTGTTCACATATTCTCTAATACCTATATACTGCATGGCAGTGAAATGCACTATATCAGCTAGTTTAAGTTCATTAAATGAAGAATTTAGACACTGGTGTGACTATGTAACTAATAATTAACGTTAATATTAATATAATGTTAACTGTCTTTCGACTTATAGATTTCTAGATCAAATATGACACGTGTGGTACCATGAAAAGTGCCATGGTGTGGCTGAAAAAAAACCTGCAACACGAAGATAACAACTGGAACTGCATATTGTGTTCTTAAATCCTTTCATTAAAAAGAATTTAAAATTTATTTTTGGTTGAAGTATGCATTTGTTCTTTTAAATTATTGTTAATATTTGGAAATTGTAAATCGTTTGTTTAAATACGAGTATAAACACTGTTTTGTGAAAAATGTGAGGAAAGTGTAAATTATGATAATATATATTTTTTTAATATGAGAAATTCAACATCAAAATCTCTTGTCAGATTGAAGTTGACACTGTGTCAAGGTGTTCTCTCAATCTGTAGTAAAAAAAATAGTCTGTGCAGTGTAAGAGTTTTATTTTTATAGCTTTTTGAAAGTAGAAATGCAGCAGCATATTTATGAGATTTGGAAGGCTTTTTTGCAATTCCAACTGATACAGTGAGAAGGTGTCCTCTCAATTTGAGGTGGAACTGGTCTGTGCAACTTAGAACTTTTATTTTTATTGCTTTTTGACAGTAGACAATACAACACATATGAAAGCTGTGGGGACTCTTATGTAATTCCACATCAGACTGTCCTAAAACAACGCAGCTGACACTGTGAGAAGGTGTCCTCTCAATCTGAGGTGGAACAGATTTGTGCAATCTAGAACTTTTTTTTTTATATAGATTTTTGAAAGTAGACTAAAAATAATACATACTAGATTATAATTTTTGGTTGTGTTGTTATGTTTAGTTAATAAAACTTCTGGTTCTGCCTTGCAAATAATATCCTATTACGATTTTGATGCTCTAATGCATTGATACTGTAATAAGGTATTTTTTGTGGCCATAGAAATATATTTTCTTAGAGTTTATATGAATTTACACTGACTGTTGAACAAACAGATTACTTGATAGTAATTCTGCTACAGTCATAACTGGCAGCTGATATAAATAATTGCAATTAATCAATTAATTGTAATTATTTATACACATTTCCCTTAATGAGCCGATTTGCTGCCTTATTTTCAGTAAGGTTGTACTGTGATTTTGTATGTTGCTATAAAATGTCAACCATGTTAATTGAATCAAATAAAAGAGCTAGCTGAAAAGAATGATCTGTTGGATAATTGTACATAAGTTTTATTAAAAAATGCCTCCTTATTGTATCTCTTTGTTAAACCTAACGTCTAAAATGAATAATCTAGCCTAAATGCAAACATTTACTCTGTACCACCTTTACTTGACAGTTACATGACATTTACTTGTGAAGAATGCATTCACTTTTTAGTCAGTTTTATTAAAAGGGAAAAAACACAGAGTAAGATAAAAGACAACTGACTAAACATGACAATGACAAATCACTAAATTAAGTTGCCAAACACATAAAATACAGTTGAGACATTTAATATATCTCACATTCCATGGTTCTTCATTCCAAGACATAGTTTTCATATGGGAGCAATGTGAGATGTGTGACACAATCTGAAAAAAAAAAAAAAAAATTGTTATATAAAATGTTCAGTCATGTAATCTTGAGTATTAAACCAGTACTGCTTTTCCCCATCAATCTCTCTATCCCAGTATCTACACACCAACTCATTATAAACGAACAACATAACAACAACGATGCACACATAAATACATCTCTCTCTCTCTCTTTTATATATATATATATATATATATATATATATATATATATATATATATATATATATATATATATATATATGTGTGTGTGTGTGTGTGTGTGTGTGTGTGTGTGTGTGTGTGTGTGTGTGTGTAGTATATACACACACACACACACACACACACACTTTTTATTAGTTTTTTTTTTTTTTGTTTTAATAATATTGAGCCATGTCCAAAAGGTAAAGAGGAAGGTTTTGCTACAATTTATAGCAGTACTCTCAGTACTTCTCAGAGGGCATGCTTTAAGTATAACTCATTTAAAGTAAATCCCCTGTCATGTTTGTGCTGGATACTGTATACAGGTCATCAAGGCACCACACAGATTTTATTAAAGAATTTGCTGATTTTTGAGTTGGCTGCAGATAAAGTTTTTATTACTGGTGATTTTAATATCCATGTTGATAATGAAAAAGATGAACTGTACACCTTATCTAGCTGCACCGTAGTTTGATTTAACCTATTAGTAGGGATGTGTTGTATTACAAATTTATAAAAGGTTAAACACAGATTCCAATATAACAGTATATGCTGAATGTGTATTGTGATTTACATTCTAAGAGCAGGAAGCCCAAGCCCCGAGACAGTTATCTTTTGTCTTTCAGTTCTTGAACATCTGGTAGGTGTCCTAAGTCAAGTGTGAATGCTAATCCTAAGGTACAACTGTGCCTTTTGTTTCACCTATGCATTTGAATGACACTTGGATGCTAAATAGATCAAGGATCGGGAAAGTTCCTGTTCTGGGCTAAGTTCCTGATCTGCATTTGCATACTTTTGTTTTACTGGTCTCCACCTCTGTGTACTCCTCCCCCTTGAAACATATAAACTTCAAACTAGCATGTTTCAGTTAGATTTGTTTCTTGGAGATTTCTTGAAGATTTTCTTGGAGATTGCTTGATTTTCTTAAAGATTTCTTGAAGACTTCTTGCAGATGACTACAGCAATGAAATAAAAACAAACTCCTGCTTTACCAAGAATCTCCTGGTCTCTTCTTAAAAAGAAGCTTAAAAAAAAGTTTCCAACAGATGCAACGATACATTTTTTTCAAAATTGATCCGATACCAGTGTTTTCAATTCTAAGGAATGTATACAATTCACTTAGTAAATAAAATCTGACGGCAGATTGCTTGTTAAAAAATTGGGGGAAAAACATAACAGATACATGATATGCAATCTACAGTATGGCAGACAACTTTATAAAGAACATTATCAGTAATTTCAAGAGTTACTAGTTGTCAGAATCTTAACAATATTTGTTGCAATTATTAAATTAATTTCTGAATAAAATCCAAAAAGTAAAATTCTAAATCAAGTGAATCTTCAGTTAGAATGGTAACAACCTGCAACACAGTGCTTATTATACAGTATACCTTACACTCATGAAAACAAATATAAGATAATATAATATAGCTACCAAGACATATAAACTTACTTGATCATCACTGCCATTTTTGAGAAATATTAGCATTTCTGCTCTCTCTTTTAGTCAGTTTCTTCTTTCATCTAGAATGTTGGTACAGTGGGCAAAGTAATGACTAAATAGTAATGACTAAACTTTACTTCACTAAGTGTATCAAGTTTGTACTTAAGTGTAAGTAGCTGTGTAACAAGACCTGTTACATATGTACACAATTACAAACTGTAATTACACAATTACAAACTGTAAGTACAGGCTGCTCCATAACTTAAGTTACATGACAAGTAGACTTTATTTAATATATGTAAAATGGCTACTACTAAGTACCTAATTAGGTAATTACTCTGTATACTTTAACAAAGTGTTTATTTTTTTTAATGAATCTTTGCAAATTGCCTTTCCTAATAACATGCTAGTTAGCCAGGTTCACAGCCGAAGTTTACTGTCTGCTCATCTGCTCATCATGATCTACACTTCTGGGCAATGAGAAAATTTAAATGTAATGCTAGAGTCAAAACACTTCATTCATGTTCAGATTTCCATTGCAACAGACACATGAAAGTTTTTATTGCATGCGCCCTCTTGAATTTAGGGGGCACTTTTGTCCCACAACCATGGCTTGAAACCTGACTTTCTATTAATAGTTCATACTGTGTTACGTAATAATTCTGAACAAAGTCTAAAGGTTTTCTAATAGCCCTTCACAACGTACTGTTTCGCACACCTATTTTGTTTATGTTGCATTATGAATATACTACATTATTTCTTAATCATTATTATGTTGTGAATTTGACTAGTTTACCTTTTTTCCTAATTTGATTTTTCTTTGAACTACATCTCCCACAGATCCTAGTAATTCACCTTTAAGATCAACTCCATATATGGCACACTACATTACCCATATTCGCCCTGGTTGAGGTCTATAAATAGACCTCACTTCCTTCCTTTGTCCCCTTTTTGCCTTGGTGAGGTGTGGGTGTGTGAATGGGCACCCAACCATGTCCTTGAATCCTTTCCTTAGGATGTGTTAAGTAAGTTTGTTTGGTAATTTGTATTGTTTGAATTTGTTAATTTCACTTTAGATATTTAATCCTTATGTGGATTGAGTAAATAATGTTTATTGTAGTTGTTTATGAGTTTAATTTTCTTTTTATATTGTTTGTAGTGACCGAAAAACCATCCTTTTCATTCTGTCTATCCTGCTAATTCATCATGTTCATCGTGGTAGTCCTGCACTGTGACTTTGTTGACTGCATCTTATGCTGATTGCTAAAGATTTGATTCTTCTCATCAATGGAATAAAAGAAAGCAAAGGACAGTGTTTTAATCAGACACACCACCAAGTTTCTACAACTTTTAACGAACCTTGAATATTTAACATCTAATATTCAACAATTATCATCATCAATTTGCCATCTTACCTAAAATCCACTGTTCAGAAAGACTGCAGCTCCCCTCTGTTTTTTTGCCATTATACTGTCCAATAAAGATTCCAGCCTGTCGCACACTCCGGCAAACAATTCCTCCACAAAGCTGAATTAGTTCTGTCAGGCTATTGTAGGGGGGCTGGGAATATGGGGACACAAACATGGGCCGCTGATTCTGGAAGAGATCCTGCTGATGTTCCCCAGCAGAGAGATGCTGCTGAAGACGGCAAATCTGCAAGGAGAGAAAAATGTTATTAAAACATATTATTAAATCTAAATATTATAACATGAGCAGCGTCCACACATCATGGGGCTTTATCAGAAGTGGGCACAAACCTTTTTTTTTTATTTAGGATAAATAATTTGTAGTAATGACTGGTTCATGAATGAATTATTTTTTTAATCCGGTGTTTAGAGAACTGGATGAACCAGTTAATCAAATCAGACTATACTATCTGAAACTGTTCACAGAAGAAACCATAACTGATCAAGTTACTTAATCAAATCCCACTACCATCATTCTGACTCAAAATGAACCATATACATGCCAGTTTTGGCCAACTAATTCAGAGCTCCAGTACATTCAAGTATACAACTGAGAAAATATGAATGACTAAACTTCACTTCACTAAATTTAATTCACATTAGACTGCGGGCAGAAGATCTTTTTTTTTCTATTTAGCACCCAAACTCTGAAACAATCTACCTAACACTGGGAGGGAGACACATTCTCAGTTTCTCTTTAACCTAGCTTTACACATAACACATTAATTTGCTTCTAATATTCAAATGTTCATATCTTCATAAATATTCCGAAAGGATTGTTAGGCTGCATCAATTAAATCAACTGGACCAGGGAATATTGCCCACAACAATGTTCTCGTTGCATCACAAGAAGACTGGCATCTAAGGCCCTTATGATAATGTGATAAAAAAATTATATATATATATATATATATATATATATATATATATATATATATATATATATATATATATATATATATATATAATATATAAATAAAATAAAAAAAAACATCACATTGCAAACCAGGTATTTGTTGCATTCAGTGGAGACATAATTACTGTCTTTTTATGTACTGCATTGCATTGTACCATGTAAACATAACACCATGTCTGCACTGGTGATCAGCACTACAGTTCACTGCTCAAAACTCGCATTTGAATAGTAAGAAGCCGATTATTTTAAAATAAAACGTAACTAACGTTTGAGTCAGAAGTGCCAGAGAGTTAGAATTGCCCCATAGCCTCTGTGCACAGCTGGCATAGCCTGCTCCCATGTACAGGTAATAGTCCTCTATGAATGTGCTGAACACACCAATATTTGTGTTGAATTGTTGAATTTGACCACTGACTTCTAGTTGTGTCCTCTTTTGGAAGCACAAAGAAACTAGTTTCACTTTCACAACGAAACTTGCCAACTATTGCAGTGCTATCAGTTGTAACAGGTTCAGGTTGTAATGTTTTCCATATGGACTTCAGTCAGTTGTCACAACATAACTCGTAGTGACTGACAAGACAGGGAATGTCTTGGTTGTGTACGTAACCCTTGTTCCCTGATGGAGGAAATGGAGACGTTATGTCCCTTTGCTGCAACCTCAAACCATTGCTGAGAGCTGAGACTCAGTTTCGGCACCCCAAAAAAATCTGATGAGTGATTACACTTGTCACCTATTTATACTCGCAGGACAGGGAAGGGTTCAGGATTAGTTAACCACTTGCCAAATTTCATTGGCGTTTTCTCCTAATCAGAGATAATCAAGGCTCAAAGCAAGACCCCAGTCTCTCATCACAATATAACGTCTCTGTTTCCTCTATCAGTGGAATCATTTGGTAACCTAGACAATTTCAAACATTTGCTGCACAGTGCCAGTTGGTGTATATTATAGTACAGATCAACTGCTGAATAACTGCGTTTCATTTAGAAGGCGGGAATTTACTGCCACATTGCGTGTTGCACTTTCTAGAAGTTAACCTTAACCGTTTTTGACTGCGCCGAAATCAATGAAGGTCATCTCTAATTTGTAGAGGAAGCCTAGGAGCACAGGAATAGATAGCCCTGTTCCCTACAGTGCGCAGCCGTGTCTGTGGGACTAACAATAAACCAGCTTGTGAGGAACGTAAATGACTCTTGTGTATATAAAGTTAAAAATGCAGACAGATACTGAGGGGCCAAACCATGTAGTGCCTTATATGTGAGCATAAGTATTTAAAATGAACTCTGAACCTGACTGGGATCCAATGCAAAGACAAAAGATTTGTTTAATAAGCTTTTTTTCTGGGATGGTTTCCTACAAAAAAAATGTAGAAAATAAATGTATTTTATTTTTAACAATTAGGCTACAACACAGCATAACATCACTGTTCTAAATTATACACATGCAAAACAAATTTAATTTTTCTTACAAATTAAATACATGTTACTGGCCTCAGACCTAGGGGGAATCTGGGCCAGCAGCAAATGATACACAGGCGTTATGCACTGTGGATCGAAGAAAAAACTCTCTGTGAAAAACATAAGACAAAAGTGACATCTTTTCACTGCAGCAGTAAGTTTATTACTGAAATAAGTTCTCTTTAAATTATTTCAATCACAAAATAAATTCAACATTTTAAAACTTGACACCCAAAATGCTTTTTATGAAATGCAATGAAACAAACAACAAATCCATTGGGACATTCTATAAGTGTATGCAAAATATACCTTTGAGTATAGTATACTGTATACTTGTGTAAATAAAATATACAGATATAAAATAAACAAACACTTATCAAGACACCAGAAAGTTTTAAAGACCATATTTCACAAGAGAAATACTTAAAGATCTTTCAAATTAAAATGTACATATTAATTTGACATAACTCTTTTCTCTTATTCAATTTAACTTGTGCACAGGCTGAACACTTAAAATGGCGACCGAGCTGAGAATACAACTTACATTAAGAAAAGGTAAGTCTAAAACACTCTTAAACAAGATAATGTAAACATCTGCTAAAGCATTTTTTTCTAATGTCAGGCAACATAAATCATGCTTGAAACATAAACTCACTCCTTATCGATTTTATAATCCTCAGTGAATTAAAACACTTTCCTTTAGATTAGATACATGTCAAAACCTACTTTAACTCCTCTTATTACACATTTCAATTAACACAAATACAATGAAATTAAATGTATTCATACCTGTGGAAAACACGAGAAGACAAAAGTGACGTCTTTTCACTGCGCCATCTATTGGAACGGCGGTGTAAAGCCAGAATGACAAACTGTTGTACCTTAACTAGAAACATTAAAATTTTGTACACGTAAACAAAAAAAAGTTTTTGGCCGTTTCAAAAACCCATTACATACACGTTACAAATACGTCATAGTTAATGAGAAACTGATGAGTCATGCAGCAATAATAACGTATTAATAGCACAGTTATTCATATTTATATCATATTTTCATCATATTTAATAATATTTAACATTTATAAGTTTAATTAAATGTCAGTAATAAACTGCAGAAACTATAGCAGAAGGTCCTGTGTCCAAAATGTGTACAGTAGGATACAGTTGATCCCATAGATATCAAGCAACAACCTACCGGTCTTCCTTGTGAAACCAACACGGAAGTGACAAAAACTTTAATTTCTTCGACTGGCCACTAGAGTCTGGCTCCAAATGGGCAACGGATTTGTTTTTTTTTTTTTTTTTACAACCTGTTACTAAAAGGTGTTTTAATCTAAACAACTAATTTTACCCTTCATAAGAAGGTGAAACTCATCCATTTAAATTATATTAAACTTTAAAGTTCTGCATAATTTAAGGACACTGCAACTTGATTTACATTGGATTGGCACTGCTGTCTCCGCAGTCGTGCAAGTTTCCTCAAAAAACTCCCAACTATTTGCCCATTTTCGATTATCCGAGATGGTGACAGCCAGATCCGCCCACTTTGGGCTTTAGAAAATGCTCTTGGGTGACATCATGGACACTACATCCATGTTTTTATTTATTTTTATATATTATATATATACGTCTATGGTTGATACAACCCATTAGTAGTTCTATACTGCCACCTGCTGGCAAGGTTTTGTAACTTACAGAACAACTTTTGGTATGTTGAGATCATGAGAAAAATAAGTGGACATAATAAACAGTAAACAGTTTATGTCGAGATTTGTTTAGAACAGCAAACAGTTTTACTTTTGTGCACTCAGAATTGTTTATATACTTTATAATGAATTAATACATAAAAATATTCAAATAAAACTTTAACAACTCTTTCATTATGTGCGTTTTTCTAAGGCGTGTCCAGTGAGGAGATATGTGGAGTCAGGATCTTCAACTTCATATTTTTGTTTTGTTCATTTTTTTGGGCCAATTTAAATATTTATTCATAAGCGAGAATCTCTAGTCATAACTTATACGACTATGACAATATATCCGTTCTGTGACAGTCAGACTGTATTATTCAGCTTAGAATGTGTGCAAAGAACACTCAGCCTAATAGCCTACTAAAAGCTGTCATACTTAAATTTGACTTTTACCTAATCCGTTGGTGAGTCAACCTAAATTCATCTCATGGATTATTGTTTTAGTTAAATGTATTCCTAAAAAAAACTCGTTTTTTTTAATCTGTAATTTTCAACCTGTTCAAAATGTATAGCCTGCAGCAGCTGCAAATCTAACCTAAATGACTGCATAACTACTGTCTATATGTGTTGACCCAACTAAAAACATTTAAAATCTAGCAGTAGGTCAAGCCACCTTTTTACTAACAACAAAAAAACAACAAACAAGATCTTATGGTTTATTTGTCCAATCGTTAGGTGCATTGAGGTGGGTTAGTGGGTGGGGCCTTGCCTCCCTCTTGCGACGACCCTAGCTCTGGTTATATACACAAGACAAAAGTCTTGTTAATTGTAGTAATACATCACAGACCACAGAACACAGAGCTGCTGGGGATTCAGTCTGGGCAAGCTATTCTCTGTACCCAAATGCTCTAAATAGTGCACGACAACGGTCATATTGCTGGCACAGCGTACATTCACATCACTGTTAAATGCAATCCGGTGAAAAACTCTACGGTGTGATCCATGGCTGCTATGGGTCAGTTGCAAGGGACAATCTTCTTTTTTACAAGCATGCCTGAAGCAGGATTTCAAGTGTCCCAACTGGCTTAAAAACTGGAATATATTGAAATGTTGGGGTTGCCCAGCAATATTGCTAACATAGATGCTCTGTGTATCATCAGCCTAAGAGTTGCAATATTACAGTGATACTGTATTTTGTTTCTTAAAAACAGCTTTGTCCGCACCTTGAAGGTTTCTTAAGAACAGCTTCGCCTGCACCTCTAATAAGTTTAATTTTTTAGTCTGTTTATATAATTTAACTTACAAACAGCTTGAAAGCTAGATGGTGTATGAGGCTATGCAGCAAATTGTAACAGGACCACTATGCTGTTTTATGACAACATACAACGTTGCACTTTAAATTTAGTAAATTACAAATTACTTCTGGGATATCTACCACTTCAGTGGACATATGGTTAGCACATCTAAAACAATTTTTTTTTTACATGTAGTAATATAATAGTTTCCAAACTGTTTTAATTATTCCCCCCTTTTGACTGGACTGAGCTTTTGTATGCTGTAGACTCTGTTTAAGAAAAATAAGGACATTGTGTAATTTCCTTCCTCCTGCAACTTCCTTATGACATTAAATGAACAACACAAACAGGAGCCATCCCACGCAATGTAATACGGATATATGATTCAGCCCCTGCACCTGAGCGACGACAGGCCTTCCTTTGCACTTTTTGCTCTAATATTGGGGGAATTTTAATGGAATTAATTTTAAATGTGATAATATCTTACTAAAAGGTACAGTGCTTTCATCTATGAAGAATTTAATAAAAAAACAAAAACAATTACATTTTACTCTCAGTTCTCCTGGATTACCTTGAAAAAGCACCAGACATTTCTGAACACTGAATAGGTGCCTTTTTGGAACAAAGAGAACATTTTTAGTTTGTGTTTCCCAACCTTGTTCCTAGAGATGTGTTTTATAATGTTTGAATGTTACTGGTGCACCTCCAAGAACAGGGTTAAAGTACACCATCTATAAGCTTTTAAACGTAATAAACAATGAATAACAATTTTTTTTTTAAGATATGACTACTTGTCCATTACAGAAGTTTAACCTTTGACGCACTGATGAGGAATAAAAAAAAAAAAGTAAATAAAATTGTTCATGTACATGTTTAGCAATACACTGTAAAAGCTTTGAATGTCATCATAAAGCGATGTTCTCTCAGGTGTTAATAGAAGTGACGACAAAAATGATATCCAAGCAGGAGACACCCAAGAGGTTAAAAGACAAAACATCCTCTGAGCGGAATTATTTCCTCCCTCAACACCTGCCTCCTTCCCCTTCCTCCATGTCAGCTTTTCAGACCAATATATATATATATATATATATATATATATATATATATATATATATATATATATATATATATATATATATATATATAAATGAGGAAATGCTATGATGAACTGGTCAAACAGTATGCAATTATTACATTTACAATACTAATTCAGAATCAGACTGCAGTTTTTTTTATTGTTAAATTTAATATAGGCTGGCCGTAATTTTGAAAACATTACACATCTTTTAATTAACCATAAATCATTTGTTTAACACCTTTCATTTAACAGAGCAGTGCCAATTAGTGTTTAATTACAAATCATTAACAATATAATCTGAGAAACAAGTTAACCTGAAAAACTGAATCAAATTTCTACATTTCTATAGAATTGAGGATTTTTTCTTTACCTGTGTAAAACCTAAAATATTTCCAGTTGTCAATGACCCTCTCTTTATCTCTGTTTAAACATTCAGAGGGACCAGAGCTTTGAAGAAGAGAATGTAGAAGGGCAAAAGCACAGCAAAACACACATCTGGACATTTGGTCATATGGTGTGACTTGGGCACTGCTGAAGTTGCATTACTTGAATTATACAGCTGCATCCTGAGTTGCCTTTTTTCTGTAGCAGCTCTCTAAGAAAAAAAACAAATACAACTATTACATCCTCGTCCTCTCCCACTGTCTTGGCTTTCATTGGAGCAGATACAGGCGAGAAGAATTATCCAGCAGGAAGAGTTTAATTAGAGATCCTGTCTGGCTGGAAAGGTCTTTATGCTCCTCTATCCAAGCAGCGCTTTTCAAACAGAGGCCACGGTTCATGGGAGGAGTCTCAGTCCTTTCACAGAAGACTCTGTTAAGAAAACAGCCTGCTAAACTGATGAGGGATGAGTGCAAGCAGCCTGGGAGCAAGTGATACTCTATTAGTGCTTCTGTGACACTGTCTCCTCCTACTTTTGGTGGCATATAAGTGAAGCTCACAGACAGTGGTCTCAATGTAGACACGGAGACTCTGTGGCTTATTTTTTTTTTACATCATCCAGACCTTTAAATAAGGTACAAAGGGAGATTGTTTTTTTTTTTTTTTTTTTTTTTTTAGAACAAACATGCTGAACGCTGGGATATTATTACTACTAAGTTATTGTTTTAGTGTTGCGGAAGCATTTACAGGCAATTTAGATACAACAGGAAAGAAGCAGTACCAGATCCAGAATGGGGCATGTACCTACACCTTTCTGCTGCCACAACCACAGGACTGTGGAGGCCCTTCAAGCACCTACACCAACCAAGTGCAACGCGATGATCTGGTTGACTATGACAGCTCAATTCAAAGACTGGAACAACTAGAAACCAATATGGAGAACAACACGCAATGGCTGCAGAAGGTATGACATTTCTCTGTCTCTATTATTGTGAAGAAAGCTAATGTGCTTTTCAAAAGTATATTAACTTCATTTAAGAACACCTTCAGACCTGACGATTTGGTGCAGAGTTTCATGTCTGTGTTAATTATTATTTTTTTCATTGCTTTGAAAAAAGAATTAATTGCACCCGAGTCTGCTTGAAAAGGTGTACTGCAATACAGTTTGAGTTGATATGAAAACAACTATCCTAACTAGCAAAAAATTTGTACATTTGCATGCTACCACATAGGGCTGGTCAAAAAAACCTGTACGATATATTCATGAGCATTTCCTCAGTCTCAAATTATTAATGTTAACAACACCAGTATTACATGGCTATGAGTATAGTGTGTATTAGACTGTAGATTTAAATTTCTGTACAGTCTAATCTTTAATTGTCACCTCATTCAAATTTCATATGAATATTAAATACTTTTAACCCAAAAAGCAAACTACGCTTTCTTTAAACTGTTTTTTAATAATTTTTTAAAAATACAAATATAAATGGAATATAATTTAAATTTCATTCCCATGTTTTATATAATCCTTTCTGAATTACACATCCTAAATGCGCATACACACTATTGTAGACAATAGAGGTCCAGCCCTCAGGGACCTCAATGGTTGGTACGGCCTATATGAATTATCACAGTAATAGCAACCCAACATTCTGTTCAGAATATTCTATGTAGAACTGGGATCAGTGTGGTGTGTGTGACGTGAGCTTGCTGATGGAGAGAGAGAGAGAGAGAGAGAGAGAGAGAGAGATTTGGATTATTTCTGTATAATCGCTGTTTAAAAAAAAAAAAAAAAAAAAACTACATTTTGACAAAACTATTAACAAACCCAAAATATTCTGGGCTTTTGAAAAAAACATTCGGGGCAGGAGCCCCAGAAGTAACCAAGGAGGATACAAAGAGATGTGTAAAGGCTACTTAGAAAATGGGTCAATTCAGTCTTTCCTATGACAATCTGGCATTCTGAATTAGCGACTAAGTATGTGTTGTAGTTAGTTTAAGTTAATATGGTAAGGGCGTTACACTTGGAAGCATAACAAACAATATTTTGGTATGGCAGAAGAAGTGTTCTTTCTCTTAGCAGTCCATTCTAAGACCTCAATCTAAGGTCAGAGAAATTCACTCTCTTTTTGGCTTTGTACTATAAAAATCTCACATTACTGGGATATCTATTTATTAAGTGGCAAAGGTGCTGTTCATTTTGTGTAAGCAAACATTGTGTAAGTATGTAGTCACACTTTCCTGTAAACAGAAGAAACAAGCTGCCAGTTGAATCCTTTGGAGCAGGAGTAAACAACTGATTGGTTCAGCTTGCATTTCCTATTATGCGTCATGATACCCTTGAAGTAAAGTATCTCCACAAAAAGTAATGGTGGAACCAAAAGAGGAAGACAAACATAATTAACCTGATTACAGTACTGGTCACAAATTTGAAAATATTTATGCTGAATGAAGTAGTAAACGGTTTCATTTTTGGCCACTGCAATTTTCTTTTCCTCTCAGCATTCTAAAAATGTTTGCATTGAGTATGAATCTTGTAACTCATTTCCATACAATTTGTTAGAGCATTGGCTAATTTCAGGAACTCAATAAAGGAAAGACAACACACCCTTGAAGGATTTGCTTTCAAGACTGCTGAGTTAAGGCTGTATTTTCTTTAGCCTCATTTAAAAATTACACATGTATTTGAAAAAGCTACATTCAGCAGCAAAGAATCACATACATAAAGAGATGGAGATAGTGGTATCATATAGGAAAACAAAAAGAGAGATAAATAGTGGTATCATTGACTTCAAAGGCAAAAGTTTTCAAATAAATCAAATAATAATATTTTATCCACAGCTGGAGAACTACATCCAGGACAACCTCAAACAAGACATGGCCCAAATTCAAAATAATGCGGTGCAAAACCACACAGTGACCATGATCAAGATTGGGACCAGCCTCCTAAATCAGACAGCAGAGCAAACCCGAAAAATCACTACTATTGAGGCACAGGTGAGGGTTGTTACTTTATTGCACTATAAAACTGCACTGTTGCACATGCTTCAAACTATAAATGAATAGCATATATTATGCCAGACAATTGCTAATGAACTAATGCTGACTATTTATAGCAATGTTTACTTTGGTACAATGTTTTTATGGTAATGTGTTTTAGATGGTTATAAGAATGTATGCAGCCTTTGTCTTCCCCTTGAACAAACAGCCTGGAAATGAGGATTCTGGTGTATTTCGGTCTTGTTTTGGGGATTCCTGTTACAGGAATGAAAGTCTGAGGACTTTATTTGATATTATTCAATAAAGAGATTTTACTATCAGGATCATTATAGTTACTAGAACTAGAACAATAAAAAGTATGTGTTGGGTCCTGATGAGCACAGAATTGAGCTCTATTTTCTTTTTGCACTTGAATTGTCAAATTCCCAACACAATTATGTCATTTGTCAGAAACAATTCAAATGACTAAAATATGACGATTTATATGGCATTTTAGTCAAAAGACTAAAACTAAATCAAAATGCTGTCAGAAGTGACACTGTGTGAAATGTCCAAGATGATGGGATATCAAGATGATGGAAGTTCACTCCTGATGGAAGTTCCTTCTAAACAATACTGTTTGTATTGTTTAGAATAGGATCAGCTGCTGCAAAAAGCTTTAGTTCAACCAAGTAATTGGAAGTCATTCACTCAATTCAGAAAACGTCCTAACTCGGTTATAACTAGTTACAATATTAAATACTGAAATTTGCATTTTAATTGCATAAACACACAAAAAAAAAAGTTGTTTCAACTTAAAATAACTTGTTACCCCGCTGCCTAAAACTGTTTTGTTGGGTCAACTAAAATATTTTAGTTGTCATTTACATGAACTTCACTTAATGTTAATGTAAATTATACAACTTGCATATACAATATGCAGAAAGTTACTTTGGCTTGCATATGAAATGCAATGGCTAAGTTTACAGATGTGGGGAAAGTGCATATCATAAGAAACAGAAAATTGTGCCAGTGTCATGCCAAAGCAAGGCGAGGACTGTCCACGTATAACAGCACATGCTTGAGAACAATACTGAAAGAGTGCAAGTCAAGTTGGTGGCACTGCACATGTGTCGGGCTCATCCATCTGCACTAATCCGCGATTGAGAATACTTTGTGTGGATATATATACACATACATATATATACATACATACATACACACACACACACCTGGGACTTGATGCTGTCTCCAGATCAGGGCTTGACCTGGAGGGTTGATGGCGCCGCATTGGTTATTATCAGATGGATCAGGTCTTAACTTTACATTCTTAGTTGTCAATCGTTATTTTCATCCACTCTGTTTATCTAATGGGCCTAGTCTACTCACCTCTCTAACTGCAGCACAAGAATTTTAACTTGCGTACAGGAATATCTGGACCACGGCCAATCAGAGAGAGGGGTCCGCCCTTTACAATCTCTGACTGGTTTAGACTACGATATGTGCCTAAGGTGTGCAATAGTGTTGAACCACAGGAAGAGTTTCAGAGTCGCAGAGACTTTTTCCCCCTAAAATAAGCCCTTTGAATTTTTTTAGTCACAACATTGAGAAATTAGGTCACACATGCGACCACATTGGTCACACTCTAGAGTCCTGATTACCATCCAAATTGAGCTGTAGTGTGCTTTTTCATGTCAGGGTTTTAAAAAATGTAAGCTGTTCTTGCAGCTTGCTGTTCTAAATGAAAAGATTTGGATGATGACTTTTTTGAGATTTCACATCTGAAAAAGGAGTATAAGCGTTTTCTGTATGCATGTTCATATTTGAGAAATAAAAGATCAAATTTAGTATGGTTTCTACACAACATTTAAAAAGAGGCCTAATTTGTGCAAAATGAGAAACAGGAGAATATAAATATTGAATGAAAAGCCAGGCTTTTAATACAAGTTCTTTAAAAGCACACTACTTAAACACCTAAGAGTGGAGAGAAAATTTTATACTGTACAAAATGTTCTGGAGAACTTCTGAAGATGGTTTTACTGTGTAAAAGTGTCAGTGAAAGACCACAACAACTGGAAAAACTGTTAAAATACGTTCAGAGAAGAGAGTGATTCAGTGTCTGCAAAATACTGATATGATTTGCAGAGTCTTATCTGAAATAAATTCTGTGGGAAACACAATGTTCATTTGTCTCTTTAGGTTATTAACCAAACAACTCGACTTGAACGTCAGCTTCTTGAGAACTCTATTTCAACCAGCAAACTGGAAAAAGAAATTCTACAACAGATAAATGAAATCAACAAACTCAATGAAAAAAACAGGTAGACATCATTGGACTACTTAAAAACACCGCCACACATTGCCTCTCATTAATTTAATTTGCTTTAAGTTTTAAGTATGTCAAAAATATGTTCAAGTCACAGGAACTTTTCTACATACTTCATGTTGCTGACTCCTTTCAGAGTTTAAAACATCTCTCTAGAAGAAAGTTTTTAAAAGCTTGTTCTTTTGATTCATTTTAGTGTTCTGGAGAAGCGAGTGGAGAACATAGAAGGAAAGAGAAATACTGAACTAGAAAACCTCAAAGAGGAAAAGGAACAGCTCGAAAAGCTGGTAGAAAAGCAGTCTAACATAATGAAAGAGATGGAGCAACAACTGCTCCGAACCTCCTCCGATAACTCTGCATTGAAGCAGCAACAGCAAGAACTAACAAATACAGTCAACTACCTAATCCACACAATCTCTCTGGGTAAGTAACCATCTGCTTGCATCAGCATTTCAACTGTTATCGCACATGGAACCTGGGTCAAAATAAACACCCAAAACAATATTTTGCCAGCTCACCAGCTGTTCAAATGTTTGTGGAAAAAGTTCAACTGTTAATCAGACAAAGACACATAAAAACAATCATCACTGGAGTACAATAAACATATAATATGCGCAGTCATAGTAAAAAAAAAAAAAAAACCCTATGAGGCACTAGTGATAATTTTATACTGTTAAGTGCTTTAATACAATATGTGTTGTTAAAAGCGCTATTTAAGTAAAAGTGATTGACATTGATTGATTGAAAGTATATTCTCAAAACTTGATTGTAGGGGTGGAATGGTACGGTTCAGTACAAATTTCGAATCTGAAGTCACGGTTCAAAACAATTTCAATTGCAACAAATCTACTATGCTCAGTTTCTTTTTATTTATTTTGAACAAACAGTAGTACAAATTACATTTGGCACCTAGATGTGAAAATACTAAATATTACATTACATAATAATACAAAATATTATATTTATAAAAACCAAAATGCCACATATATACACATACACACACACACACACACACACACACACATACACAGGGGTATATATAATATATATATACAAATGCCTGGTTTTAGAGATTTTTAGCCATTCTCCTTGCAGAATAGTGGCCAGGTCACTACGTGAAGCTAGTGGAGGAAAATGTTTCCTGACTCATTCCTCCAAAACACCCCAAAGTGGCTCAATAATATTTAGAATGCGACTGCAGTACAAAGCCTAGAATTTGCATAATAAATAATAATTCAGATGTGTTACATTGCAAATATGGACTTATGGAATATTTGGATGTGTGCTGAATGAGAGAAATAGAATGCACAAGCACAAAGCTTCATTTCGCAAACAGTAAAGTGTGCAAGTACACTCCTTGGACAATCTAGGTGAGAGACGCGTTCAGAATCAGCACATGGTCAGTTTCTAGTGGGCTTTGAATGCCATGAGTTGCACACCTGAAAACACTGTTCTGCTGGGAGTTGCAACGTTGCATTTCTTCGGGCGCCACCTTCTGGATTGAAGGTGAATTGCCTGCATTGATTGTAAGGACTCATACACCAAACCAAGATGTCCATACTGTGATGGTTCAGTATATATGTATTTATCTTTCCACCACTACTTGATAGTAATCTTGTGAAAATACGGCCCCATTCTGTGAAAAACAGTAAGTAAATGTGGGCACTGCAACAAAAATGCAAAATGGTACTGGGTCCATATACACCAGTTTTTATACCAAAACAGTAAGCATTATATAGCCATGTAATTAAATCAAATTTCTACCATCCAGCATGGCTCAACAAGACATTTTTTTCATCAGGCAGCAATTCAATGATGCAGGACAACCCAGATCAGTACAATGACTGTGCCGCAGTCTTCAGTGCAGGGAACAAGGAAAGCGGAGTTTACTCATTGACGATACCCGATACAAAACATCAATTTAAGGTAATCTCTAACATCTTACATCAAGTGCAAATGCCGTAACAATCAAACCTAATGTAAAGAACATTTTCTCATTATTCACCATTGTGTTGTTCTGACCATATACTCCTTTTTTAATTAGTGAAAAACAAATGGCTGAAGATCAAATTTTCAGTGTCAATTGTATTGTATGAGCAGTTGGCTGTCGAAGAATCAGGTTCAAGTCCAACCCAAGTCATGTCTTAATCCCGAACTCTAACCACTACATAACTGTCTACACTATTTTCAAAGGCAAAAAACCTTTGGCAACAAATTGAAAGAAAATTAGGAATTGTTCAATAAAAAAAATGCTGTTACATATTACAAATGCCATTGTTTAAAAGTAACTTTTTTCTATTGGTATGAAAAAGTATGAACATCTGCCCAAAATCTTGTGTTTTAAAAAAACATTAAAATAATGTGTGGTTTGAGTGGCATTGGGTGACTAAATAAGAGATTGAACTATTATTTCAAGTGTGACTTGCTGAAGTTATAAACAGACAGCCATTTAATTAAAAAAAAATTAGAATTAAATTCAATTAAAGCAATTTTACCTTCTTTTGCTTTTCAGGTTTTTAAGAAAGTGACTAAAAAGGTTTATTTATGATAAATCCTGTGGAAAAAGTGCATGACAATTGATGTTTACAGTGCATCCGGAAAGTATTCATAGAACCACACACTACACACAATACCCCACAATGAGAATGTGAATTTTTTTTAAATTGTTGCAAATTTAATAAAAATAAAAAACCTGAAAAATCACATGTACATAAGTATTCACAGCGTTTGCCGTGAAGCTCTAAATTGAGCTCAATTACATTCTGTTTCCACTGATCATTCTTGAGATGTTTCAGCAGCTTATTTGGAGTTCACCTGTGGTAAATTGAGTTGATTGGACATGATTTCAAAAGGCATACACTGGTCTATATAAGGTCCCAGGGTTGACAGTGCATGTCAAAGCACAAACCAAGCATAAAGATAAAGGAATTGTCTGTAGACCTCCTAGACAGGATTGTCTCAAGGCACAAGGCTGGGGAAGGTTACAGAAAAAAATTCTGCTGCTCTGAAAGTTCCAATGAGCACAGTGGCCTCAATCTGTAAGTGGAAAATGTTTGAAATCACCAGGCCATCTAAGCTGAGTGATCGGGGGATAAGGGCCTTAGTCAGGGAGGTGATCAATAACCCAATGGTTACTCTGTCTGAGCTCCAGCATTCTTCTGTGAAGAGAGGAGAACCTTACAGAAGGACAACCATCTGTGCAGCAATCCACCAATCAAGCATGTATGGTAGAGTGGCCAGACGGAAGCCACTCCTTAGTAAAGGGCACATATCAGCCCACCTGGAATTTACCAAAAGGTTCATCTTCCAGCAGGACAATGACTCAAAGCACACTGCCAAAATATCAATGGAGTGGCTGTAATTGCTGCCAAAGGTGCATCAACAAAGTATCGAGCAAACGCTGTGAATACTTATGTACATGTGATTTTTCAGGTTTTTTTTAATTTGTAATAAATTTGCAACAATTTCAAAAAATCATTTTTTTACATTGTCATTATGGGGTATTGTGTGTAGAATTGTCAGGAAATAAATGGATTTAATCCATGTTGGAAAAAGGCTGTAACATAAAATGTGGAAAAAGAGAAGCGCTATGAATACTTTCGGGATACACTGTATGCAGAAGGACAAGATTTAATTTACAAAATTAGACCACTTCTTTTTTCAGGCCTACTGTGACATGGAGACAGATGGAGGTGGATGGACAGTAATACAGAAGCGCTTTAACGGCCTTGTTGATTTTCATCAAACATGGAAAAATTACACATTGGTAAGGATGCAATGGTGTTTACCTACATTCTTTACTTCTGACTTATCTACTCTCCAGAAGCTTGCATTCTGAATGGTGCATTATAGTGCCATCAAAATCACTTTTATAGACTTTTACCTTACCTGGGGTCTTGCTTGGAGCCCTGATTAGCTCTGATTAAGAGAAAATGCCAATGAATTTTAGCAAGTGGTTAACTAACCCTGAGCCCCTCCCCATCACACAGGTATAAATAAAACGCAACAGATTTAACCACTCATTAGATTTGCAGGGAAGCCGAAAGTCTCAGCTCTTGGCGATGGTTCAAGTTTGTGGCAAGGGGACTTAATATTTCTGTTCCTGCCATCAGGGAACAAGGGTTACTTAGGTAATGTAGATGTTCCCTGTCTGTCAGTCACTACAATTATGCCATGACGACAGACTGGAAAACGCCACAACCTGAACACGTTACCACCTGATAGTACTGCAATATTTGGCAAGCAACGTGTGTCAGACTAATACCATGCAAAGTTCAGACTCCACTTCAGGGCATAGGTTTGCCTCGTAGAAGGAGCTCTAGCCTGGGTAATAGTGCTCACCATAGCCTGTGGCAAATCACTCTGGCGTCGGGCTCAAAGCCAGCTGTGTGCCAGCGTGTCCGTGCCAAAGCAAACAGATCATGCTGAGCTTCTGTGGCATCTGTGGTTATGACCACATGCTGTGGCACCCCAGCCCTGTAGAAATGCAAGGTCTATCCATGGGCTGAAAGAGCGATAAGAAGCTGGCATGATGTCCCACTGCCCCATGCCCATCTCGGGAGTGTATCCATTGCTAAATGAACTCAGGCAAGTCAGCACTCTTCTGTGAGGCACTCTGTCATACTCACTAATACTAGCCATACTAGTCTAATACCAGACCGAGAAAATAAATTATCTGCATGGGGGAAAGTTTGCTCTTTTCCCAGTTGGCTCTGGTGCTGAAGCATCAAGTCCCTGTGTTCGCTCAACTTCTCTTTGAAGCCCACTTCCTGTAGCGGGTAAAGTTAGTTGAGCCTTAGATGGTGCATACATCGCCTTTCCAAGGGACGAAGACATGACCTTCATCCACAGAGCAAAGACAGTCGCCAAACGCAGTTTCTGTGTCAACACAGGGTCAGAGCAACCCTCATGCAGCTCTCCACTCTCAATGCTTTGGCATGGTGGACCTGCAAGATCACCATGGCATACAGAGCAGAGGTGCTGTGATCCCACAGGCTTTGGATGGGAGCCTGGGGCGATTCTGTCAGGTGGCGGCATTTTGTGGGACCACCGCAACCACTCTCTCCACCATGGGAATATCCACATAGCCCCTCGACATGATTATCAGATTTACTTTAATATTTCCAGTCATGACTATATATTCACAATTTACATTTATAAATTCAGTTTTCACATATTTCAGATAGACTAGTAGTCATTCAATTGAAGATCGTTATCAGTTGTTTAAAATTGTTATACACACTCAAAAAAAACGTACTATGTGTTCTATGTTAGACTAACTCTGTAAATGTGCCTGATAAATGACTAAATGTAAATGTACACTAAGAAACATGGACTTTCTGTCTTTCCATTTCAGGGGTTTGGAGATATCTCAGGTGAACACTGGTTGGGGAATGAAATTATCTCTAAATTGACACAAGAAAAACAGTATGTGCTCAGGATACAACTAACAGACTGGGAGGGAAATAAGGCCTTTTCAAAATATGAGCAGTTTTCACTAGATGGAGAGAAGCAGAATTACAGGTAAATAATCAACCTTTGCTTTTTTATATCTGAAAGCTTTGTGACTTGTTTTGAGTTTTGTGTGTGTTTTATACTATATGCCGTAAAACGGTAGAATTCAATCAATCGATCACTTATTTATATAGTGCTTTTAACAACACAGATTGCATCAAAGCACTGAACAGTATAAAATAGGAGAATACAATGATAGGGATGTACTGTATAATGATGAGATTGAACAATTTGTTATTAAATGCAAAAAGGTCTCTAAATCAAATCGAATCTAGACTAATATTAGTGTAGATGCCATTCTTTTTACGATATAAACGAGTACATTGAGTGTTATGCGGAGTGTTCCTGGTCTAATTCATGCAGCCTAGCAATCCTTTAACGGATTTGAATAATAAAAGCGTATTAGTGTGTTATGTGTAGGCTAGGTTAAAAAGATTTGTCTTTAATCTAGATCTAAGCCAACAGAGTTTGTCTGAAATAATAATTTGAAATAAAACAGCAGGAAACTACAAATAAGCTGTTGTTTCACACCCACGTAAACGCTGCCATTCATTCTGCCACAAAACTGGTAATAGTCATGTAACCCATGTTCCCCTGAACAACTTTTACCACCTGACCCCTCAACAAGCTAATGGCTAAAACTGTCCAATTTAATTTGATTGAATCAATTAGCAATACATTATAGTACTGAATGAACCGTGTTGTTTCATTTATTTATTGGGAATGCACCAAAATGAAAATTCTGGGTCGAAACCGAAAATTATTTATGTCACTGGCCAAAAACGGAAACCAAAAATGCTGTGTAATGATTATTTATTTTATTATTAAATAATATAAAGTAATTTTGTAAGACTTTTTTGATGATACTGAATTTAAAAAACACAAGCCTATAAAATAACCCCACTTTTACTGAACGTAACAAAACTTATTGAATTTATATTAATAATGGTAAAAATTTACAATAGGGTCCATTAGTTCACATTGGTTAACTACGATAATAAACATGAACTAAGAATGAACAATAGTTTATTAATTCATTTATGAATCTTGGTTAATGTTAATTGTAACATTTACTAATGCATTATTAAAATCAACAGTTGTACTTAGCAGTCAATGCACTATGAATGAACATGAATTACCAGTGAACAACACTTATTAACTAACATTAATACTGTAATAAATGTATTGTTTATTGTTCATTCATGTTACTTAACACACTAATAGAACCTTACTGCAAGGTGTTACCTTAATATTAAACATCAATACATAATTTTTATTAATTTCCAAGCAAGAGAATCAGATATAACTTTTTTAAAACAATTTGTCCAAATAATGTATAATCCCACATAAGGCTGGACAAAATTGCTAAAATTTATAATCACAATATATTTCTTAATTTTGGTTGACAATATAATTCCAATATTGATATGAACACTATTTATCTGAAATAGAAAAATTTTTACATTATAAATGCATTAAATAAAATGAATTACAATTACAAGTTATATGGACACTGCGCAAACTGCATGGCTACATTTGAATTAACGACCTCGCTCGCGAAAAGATGCCACATGTGAACAGCCCCTAACAGTTTTGTTTCTCAGGAGGGCTCGATTGCCCATATTTAAAAAAAAAAACTCTTTCAACGGCAAGACTCTTTCGTTAGTTCTGACTGGTGACGCGGTGCATAAAGACAGTTGGGTAATTTTCCCTCTCCACTTCCTGTGAAAATACATCTGCCTATTTTTACTTATTATTAGTCTCTAAATTAAACAACAACAAAAAAATAACCGTCAGTGAAATCGAAAAAATTATTTAGCCAGTAGCAGACAGACCTTGTTTCAAATTTCTTTGTAAAATTTTTGTTGCTTCTGGAACATCTTTAATGTCTGACAATTCTGTATGATGTCCATGTATGTTACATTTCAAGGATAGGCACTTTACAGTGTTTGGTTTAAAACTTAATTTGACAGACCAGAAAAATCTACTGACCAAGTATGTAATTTATTACACATTTCTATCTTCCATGACTAAAGAAAATAATAAAGCAAATGTCCAACAACTAGAGATTTACGCATTTTAGCTGTTGATGTGTTATGGCATCTCATTCATAAATTGTAGAAAAAAATAAATAAAATGAAGTGATATTTATAATGTATTATTATAATCCAATCCTATAGGATACAACTCAACGGTTACAGTGGAACAGCAGGGAGAACAAGTAGTATGGGACAGCCAGGAAGTGATTTCAGTGCAAAAGACATAGACAACGACAAATGTGTTTGCAAATGCTCACAAATGCTTTCAGGAGGTAAGAGCGGAGTACTTTCAAATAACTTATTATAACTGATGTATTGTATTCTTCAGAAATGTCTTATTTGAATGGATTTGGAGCTTTCATCCGTCATCTTTTCATGTTTTCTTTTTCGAACTTTTGCTACTTGGCCCTAGCCCAGAAAGCTGCATAGAAAATATTTCTATATGTCATGGTTTACCAGCAAAATTAGCCAGAAATTAATCATCTCATTTGGGAATTTAGCCCTCATAAATGCTGACATTAAAGGGGTCATGAATTGAGAAATTTCCTTAATCTTTTGAGATTTGTCTTTAAGTTTTAAAAATCGAAACTTTCTTGTTAGTCTAAAAACAGCTTATATTGAAGCAGTAGCCATTTGCAAAGTCTAAAATCTGTCAAACCTATTCAAATGAAGTAAAAAAAATCCTTGTTTCTGAGCCTGGGGTATGTTTATGGGCAACGTTTTGTGTTGTCACAATAGATAGTTGCCAGGTTTTTTTTTTATGTCCTAATCTAAGAATATACTTTTGTTGTATCATTTAGGTTGGTGGTTTGATGCCTGTGGACCATCTAATCTCAATGGAGTATACTACCAGCAGGGGCAGAACACCAATCGGTTCAATGGTATTAAATGGTACTACTGGAAAGGTTCGGCATATTCACTAAAAGCCACAACTATGATGATAAGACCATCAAACTTCTGAGCCTCTACTTCTAAAGAACAATAATTATTGATGCCACTGCTTTTCTTATCCTGTAAGAAAAATGTTGGTGGCTTGAGCTTTATGCACCTCTGATAAATAATTATTTTTTAAGAACATCAAGCAAAGGCAGCTTTGTTTCTGTGTTAAATAGCTAATCAACTGAACATAAAGACGTGACCGACAAATTAAAACAGAGCTTCATCAATGGACAAGTTTTATTGAAATGGAAGTGTGAATACTCTCCTTTGATTGAAGACAGTAATTAAAGACTAACAGCAGTAAAGGGAACACAGCTGTAAACAATTACCTTGATGCTTCACAGAATTTCTAAAATCTATATATAGATAATTAAAATTAACTATTATTTTCTTATTTTATTTGTAATTAATATATTGTAAATACCAAATTATTTACAGAAATGTATATTTTTCATTGTAACCATGGTACAAGAGTTATTTAAATGCATAATGCTAAAGACATTCTTTACATTTGTCTTACAAATTGTTATTGTATAAAGCTGTTGTTTACACATGGTTTAGTGCTTTTGACCTTCTTGTAGATTTCTTAACTGTGGGCATTTGTTGACAGCTGATCAGACTCCACGGAATTCCTTAAAAGTTTACTTTACCCAAATGGAAAATCTTCATGTTCCAAATTAAAATTGTCAATGTACTCACCTCCAT
The DNA here is from genome assembly GCF_018831695.1 of Puntigrus tetrazona. Classification (NCBI taxonomy): domain Eukaryota; kingdom Metazoa; phylum Chordata; class Actinopteri; order Cypriniformes; family Cyprinidae; genus Puntigrus; species Puntigrus tetrazona. The sequence goes on along the minus strand of NC_056711.1, from coordinate 24,043,670 downwards.
GTCATTCTGAATCAATGACTTCAATTCATTTTTTTTAAAAACCAATGAAGATATGTTTGTGGTTTTGTTTCATTAGATGAAACAATATGTGATCATGATAAATATACATATCGAAAGACCAACAAATTTAGAAAGACTTTCAACTGTCCAAACAGATGTCCAAAATGATGTTCAGCACAAACAGGAAACAACTTTTAAATAAAATTGTGGTGCATCAGCACAGTGCTATTGCTACGAAAGTTCATTTGTGAACTTCATTTGTTAAGTTCTTCGATATAAGCTTTTCTGAAGATCCAGAGTTGCTTTTTTTTTTATTGCATCTGTGCGTGTAATGGTTTAGTGGAATATTAAAAATTATAATGTAGAAATAAAGTACACACATATATTTTAGGTCTGCGCTTAACTAAAGATTTTTCTGGTCAGCTGGCAGAAGTAATGATTTTGAATATTTTGATAAACTAACAATTTATTTGAAGCCAGCAAAACTGACTTGTCATATCTTCAGTAGTTATGCTGCTTTGTGTTTCAGTCTCCACGGTTCAGAACACAAGTGATTTGCGGATTAACTGTTACAGTTAACCTTCACAGATTTAAAGTTACAATTGGTACTTGTTTTGCCTTGCCAGTTTACACATATTCAAGCAATTTCAGACCATTTCAGATGAAGTTGTTGAACTGGGACTCAGATATCGCGTTTCAGTGCCTCAACTGATAGATACTGTGGAATAACAAATTTATATAAGGTTAAATATAGGTTCCAATATAACAGTATGAACGGAAAAAAGTTATGTATATTGTGATTTACATTCTAAGAGCAGAATGTAGTTTCTGAACATCTGGCAGGTTTCCCAAGTTAAGTGTGATTGCTAATATCAAGGTACAACTGTGCCTTTTGTTTTTAGGGTTTCTATAGCACCTATGCATTTGAATGACACTTGTATGCTAAATAGATCAAGGCTCAGAAACGTTCCTGTTCTGGGATAAGTTCCTGTTTGATATTTTCATGTTTTTGTTTCAATAGTCTCCACCTCTATGTACTCCTCCCCCTTAAAACCTATATACTCCACTGTGCTGGGTAATAGTTAGATTTCTTGGAGAATTTTTTGAAGATTTCTTGCAGACTTCTTGATGACTTCAGCGACACACAGACAAGTTTGAAATAAAAAGGAACTTCTGCTTTACCAATAATCTCCTGGTCAATTTTTAAATGATGATGAAAAAGCTTCCAACAGTTTGGGTGCAGCGACCCGAACAGAGCTGCTCACCTGAATCTAGACTGAAACTTCAAGTTTAACAAAAAATGGGGTGTAACTATCCAAAGAACCATTACAGACCGGTACATGTAACTCGGCACAGTCAGAGAAGAGTTAACAGACAGCTTTATGGTTTGGTTAACCAAGTTATCTTTTAAAAAATTATTTTTAGGGAAGAATTGGTTACACTATGTTTTAGGCAAGGAAGATTGGCATTACATGCTAATATTTGTTAACCTCTGTTTTAGGCAGGGAAGAATTTGTTATCCTCTGCAGAAGCAGGGAAGATTAGCATTACGTGCTAACATTTGGTTTACCTCTGTTTTGCCAGAGAACGTTAACAATAGTTGATCTGTGTTAACAAGTGTTAACACAGAGATCAGAGAAGTTTATTGTTTTGATTGTGTGGTAACAAAGAATCTCACAAAATGTTCAGAAAGAATGCTAGACTGATTCCCACAAATGAAAAAGGTTGTCTCGTGACTCCTTTGTGGTGAGATAGCAAATTCATATCACTGTTAGGAGTGCAAATGAACCTAATAATCACTGAGAAAGTAAGGCAAGAACTAACTTAGAAATATTGGATCCATCCAGATAAGACTTGGTCTGTAGATTAGCATTGTGTGCTAATATTTGGTTAGGCCTACTGCGAGGCGTGTTTGTAGCTTCACTCTTCCATTTATCATTCTCTGTTCCTTACAGCAATCAAATATAACTTAATTATCTATATACTACTGATACTATCTATCAAACTAATCTAACAATATCTAAGCTCTAGTAATTGGCGATTCTATTGTACGGAACGTGAGAGACACCATAGTCCAATGTTTACCGGGAGCCAAAGCTCCTGACATCTTGGCAATTTTAAAAGTGCTGGCTAATGCTAAACGTAAAAACAGTGAGACTGTTATTCGATTAATGTTCGGAGTCGGAGATCACTAAAAATAATGTTAAAGAGGTGTATGAACTCACAAGTACGATATCAGACATGTAATATGCTTTCCAGGGTGATGAGATTCACAGCAGACTGCTAGGTCTCAATGGCAGGGTGCCTGCAGAATAACATAGGCTTCATAGACACAATTGGATGAGTTTCTGGGGCATACCTGACCTTTTGAAAAGAGATATTTTTCATCCCTCCTGGGGTGGTGCCGCTCTTCTCTCTAGAAATATGGCACATAGTCTTACAGCTCATACTTGACTAACTAGAGCCCAGGTCAGGAAACAAACAGATTGGGTAAATCAACCATCCAGCCGCCTCACATCCCCGAAGGCAGTTAATTCTCAGCACATAGATACTCTTTCACCTAGATATCACACTATTGAGACTGTGTCTGTTCCTTCAAATTAGAATACGCAAACCAAATTAAAAGCAACAATTTAATTGATGTTTAACAAATAAAAACTATATATAATACAAAGAAGCAAATTATAACTTAAATTGTTGAATATCATATCCCTTTCTACAAAACCACTTTACATAAATGATTTGATCAATGATCAAAACTTAGATTGGCTCTGTCTGACAGAAACCTGGCTAAAACCAAATTAATACATTGAGTCTACCCCCTAAAATTACTGCTATAAAACTGAGCCACGTCTAAAAGGTAAAGGTGGAGGTGTTGCTATAATCCATAATATTTTCAGCACTTCTCAGAAGGCATATAACTCATTTGAAGTTTTGTTGCTGCATATAACATTATCTAAAAAACATGTGCTAGTGATAAATCTTATGTCATATTTGTACTGGTTAATGTATACAGGCCATCAGGGCACCACATAGATTTCATTAAAGAATTAGCTGATTTTCTAAATGAGTTCGTACTGGCTGCAGATATAGTCTTAATTGTTGGCGATTTTAATATCCATGTTGACAATGAAAAAGATGCATTAGGATTAATTTTCTTAAAATAGAATCTTAAACATTCTGAACTCCATTAGGGTTAGACAACATGTATCAGGACCTACTCATTTTTGAAATCATACTTTAGATGTAATACTGCCACATGGAATGGATGTTAATATTAAAATTCCTGAAATTCTACAGCAAAGTGATGATATTTCAGATCACCATCTAGTCTTGTGTGAACTCTGTAAAGCTAAAACTTTCTATGTAACCTTCCTGACTTATATCAACTCCTTGTTGAGCATCCAATACAGCAGAAAAACTTGATTTAAACTATGCACTCTCTTTTTTCTAGCACTGTAGATACAGTTGCTCCTTTATGCTTGAGAAAGATGAAAGAAAACAATATCTGTAATATAATGAGAACACTCGCAACCTAAAGAGAGCAGCCTGGAAAATGAAGCACAGGTGGATAAAAACAAAACTAGACTTATTTTGTATTACCTGGTGGGAAAGTAGCTGATAATACAGAAAAATGGTAGATCTGATTAGTTTTCATCTCTTTTAGAAGAAAACAAACACAACCCCTGGCTATTTATTCAATACAGTGACTAAAAAGAGTCACCAGATGCTAACATTCCTCAAGAGTACAGCAGTACTCGACTTCATAAACTACTTTACTTCCAAGATTGATACTATCAGAGATAAAATTGTCACTATGCAGCTGTCAGCTACAGTATCACATCAGATAATGCACTATAGATTAACTAAAAATTCCACTCGTTCTCTATCATAGGAGAGGAAGAATTGTACAAACTTGTTAAAATCACAAAACCAGCAATATGTATGTCAGACTCTATACCATCTAAACTATTAAAAGATTTGTTTCCAGAATTCATAGATCCTATTCTGAGGCCAAGGAGAGGGACTATCAGATGACCTCGAAGAGGTTCTGGCAAATACTTTGACGCATCAGGAGGGGGAAACAGTGCTCTGCCAACACTGTATACAGTGTGAGCAGGAATCTGCTGACTTCGACTGGGGATATTGTTGGGTGGTGGAAGGAATAATCTCCTCAATCCCGCCAACGCGTCTTCAACTGAGGAAGCAGAGGCAGGGGACCCTCGGACATCTCCCTGGCTGAAGTCACATAGGTAGTTAAGAAGCTCCTCGTTGGTGGACCACCAGGGTGGGTGATATCCACCCTGAGTACCTCAGGTCTCTCAATGTTGTGGGGCTGTCTTTGCTGACACACCTCTGCAGCATTGCATGGAAGCGAAGGACAGTACCTCTGGACTGATCACATTCCTCAGCCTGCCTGGGAAAATGTATGCCAGGGTACTGGAGAAGAGAATTTGTCTGATAGTTGAACCTCATATCCAGGAGGAACAATGCAGCTTTCGTCCTGGAACACTGGACCAGCTCTAGACCCTCTGCAGGGTACTGAAGGGTTCATGGGAGTTTGCCCAACCAGTCCACATGTGCTTTGTGGATCTAGAGAAGGCATTTGACCAGGCCAGCTGAGGTGGCTTAGGCATCTGTTCTGGATGCCTCTTGGATACCTCCCAAAGCAGATGTTGTGGTCATGTCCCACCGGCAAGACCTAGGACATGCTGGGGGGACTATGTCTCTCGGCTGGGCTGGGAGAACCTCAGTGTTCCCCCGGAATAGCTGAAGCAAGTGTCTGGTGAGAGGGAACTCTGGGCGCCCCTACTTAGACTGCTGCCCCCGGGACCCGGCTCCGAATAAGTGGTAGAAGATAGATGGATGAATGGATGGATACTAGAAAAGGTAGTATCATCACAACTATATTCATTCTTAGAGAAAAATGGTATTTGCAAGGATTTTCAACCAGGTTCGAAAATGTACTATAGTACAACAGTGCTCTCATTAGAGTTACAAATGACCTGCTTCTATCATCTGATCATGGTTGCGTGTCGTTATTAGTGCTATTGGATCTTAGCGCAGCGACACTATCGATCACAACATTCTCCTGAATAGACTAGAAAACTATGTTGGCATTAGTGGAAGTGCCTTAGCATGGTTCAAATCATATTTATCTGACCGCTATCAGTTTGTAGCAATAAATGGAGAGGTATCCTATAGTTCACAGGTGAAATATGAAGTACTTCAAGGCTCAGTACTAGGGCCATTACTTTTCAGACTTTTTCATACTTCATGCATGGTACCTCTGGGAGATATTATCAGGAGACATGGTGTTAGATTTCACTGCTATGCTGAAGATACTGTATATTTCTTTGTGGCCTGGTGATACACACCAAATTGAGGAAATAACATAATGCAAAGTCGAAATAAAAGACTGGATGATGAGTAACTTCTTAATGCTTAATTATGAAAAAACTGAGGTGCTAATTATTGGACCTAAAAACCCCACATTTAATAATCTAGAACACGGTCTCACACTTGATGATCTGTTAATTCTTCATCAGTTAGGAAGCTAGGTGTGCTGTTTGACAGCAATCTTTCCTTCAAAAACCATATTTCTAGCATCTGTAAAAGTAAGTTTTTCCATCTCAAAAATATATTCAAATTACGACATATGCTCTCAATACCTAGATAGCACCTAGAATATCAAAATCGACTGCGGGCGGCAGATCCTCTTCAGCACCCCAACTCTGAAACAATCTCCCTGACACTGTTCAGGAAGCAGACACGCTTCAAAGGCTATGTATTCCAAGATGTTCATGGTAAGAGTCATTAGCACACTTAAGCACAGATCATGTGTTGTATTCATGCACATTTCAGGACATTCACGTTGTTTCTAGAAACATTCAGGATAATGTTTTGATTTAATTTTTTTAAAGATATTTAAATTTAAATTTGCCCTATTGACTGCATAAATTAATGAATAAAATAAATAAAAAGAAACCAAACATTACAGTGACATTTGTTTTTATTATTTTCCTGTTGTACCCCCATACCGAGGTACTTATGGAACTGTGACATCTGTGTATTGTGCCATCCCTACTGTTTAGTGATCAATGATCACCTAGATTTGCTCTGTTGCCCAATATCTAGAGAAACATGTGTTAGTGATAAATGCCCTGTGATGTTTGTAATGGCTACTGTTTACAGGCCACCACACAGATAGCAATTAAAGGCATTTCGTATTGTGTGGTGGGAAATTACCCTATCCTACGGAAAATGACCCTATCCTGTCTATTTTAGAAGTAAACAAATATAACCCCAGGTATTTATTCAATACGGTGGCTAAATTAATGAAAAATAAAGTAGCAACAAGTGTTGACATTTTCAAAGAGCACAGCAGTAATGCTTATTTGAACCAAGTAGCCATCAGCTATACTATCGCATCAGATGGAGAATTGTGTAAACTTATCGAAAATCATTGCAACAAACATCATGCATGCATGTTATACATGTTTTGGATATTATTAATTCACATTGTCCCCAAAAACAATGTTGGAAAAACACTGAGCTAGATGGGAATTAGCATTCTGAATTACCTTCGACAACTGGCTCTTTCTGGCCAAGTCAGAGGACAAGCTTTTAAAATCACAGATCTTTCCCTGCAGCCACATGAAATTCTTGGGACTCAGGGTCAATTTTGCCAAATGTTCTCTGTCTCCCTGTCAACAATCTTTAACAAGGCAGATGTTGTCCTCTTTTCCTCAAAAGATGACCCTCACTGCCCAGCTTATTTTTGGAAAAACAAGGATGAGTTGGCTCTATCCAGCCCGGTCCCCTACAGTCCCTACGTGGGACCTGCATGTGGTCCTGAGAGCCCTCAAAGGCTCCCACTCAGAGTCATTGCAGGTCTCTTCCTGTGTCCATAGCAGACATTTGTGCAGTGGCCAGCTAGGCCTCGCTGTCCACTTTTGTCAGGTTCTATAACTTGGATGTTCTGTCCTAAATATATATATCTATATTGAGTTAAATTTTTTACCAGGTTATATAGCCATACAGCCCATCCCTTCTCTATTTCCTGCTGAAATGCACAGCAAATCAAAAGAAAAAGAGTGTCTAAAATGCGTTTTACCTTAAAACAATTTAGATGCTTTGGTACAACCCGGGGAGGGCTGTCATATTGAGACACCCCAGGAGGTCTCCAGAGTTTACTTTTTAACCTCAATATCTTGGTATTACAAAACCACCAGTTTTTATATTGTATTTTATTTGGTTTGACCAAGGGGGCTGTATTTGTGTCATAGCCTCCAACAGTTTTTCAGTTATTGAGGTTTCTAAAAATCTAAAAAGAAATCACGAGAATTGAGATGATTGTAATCATATGTAATCAAGAAGATATGTAAAAAAAAAAAAAAAAAAACCCTCAAGTCTGTTCTTTAATCACAAGAGCACTAATGCTGTTGAATGTCTAGCATCAAACATAGTGTTGAATTATTTTAAATAGAGTGATGCTAAAAAAAAAAATCAGTACATACCTGTATACATGCAAAGCGGCATAACACATACTGTAATGGAGGATGACATTACACATGCATATGGTGCAATGAAGTTAACTAGTTACAATAGTGGGCATTACTTCTGTTTCTGCATTACTTCTGTTTCCCCTTACCACAGAAACTGTGATACACTACCATTGAAAAGCATAGGATAAGAGACAATGAGACGATTCAAAAAACAAAAACAACAACAACATCCTAATAACAAGCTGTGCAGTATATCTACAATTATTTTTCAGCCTTGGTTAATGTGTGGGGGACACTCAAAAATCTTAACGGGCTTCATGGAATTCACTATATTATAGATATGCAAGTACTTACAGGTGCAGCAGGGAAATGATCAGACAGCTCATAAGGCTCTTCAGGAACCCACTGCCTGTGCTCCAGACACCACAGGATCTGCACAGGCAAGCAAAAAAGATATAGATATATATATATATATATATATATATATATATATATATATATATATATACACACACACACACACACACATATATATGCATATACATACATACACATATATACATATAAAAATGTAAAGTACACACAAAGCTACACATACCCATTCAAAGGAGAGGATCCAGCAGCCACGTGCAATGCCTAACAAGATATTTAGGGTCCGTCGTGGGCTGCCAGACACCACATGAGTGGTACTTTCACAAACATTATCCACCACCGTAAAACCACCCAGATTTCTGACAAGCTGGAA